>NC_091282.1:894900219-895200219 GCF_032444005.1 Ranitomeya imitator | reverse complement strand
GAGCTGTCCTGCCAGTGCCCCCACGTCTGAGGCTCCTTACCTGTGCTGTGCCCATCATAGCCCTATGTAGACTGTCACTGCCATGTCCCCAGTGCATGCTGGGAGCTGTCCTGCCAGTGCCCCCACGTCTGAGGCTCCTTACCTGTGCTGTGCCCATCATAGCCCTATGTAGACTGTCACTGCCATGTCCCCAGTGCATGCTGGGAGCTGTCCTGCCAGTGCCCCCACGTCTGAGGCTCCTTACCTGTGCTGTGCCCATCATAGCCCTATGTAGACTGTCACTGCCATGTCCCCAGTGCATGCTGGGAGCTGTCCTGCCAGTGCCCCCACGTCTGACGCTCCTTACCTGTGCTGTCCCCATCATAGCCCTATGTAGACTGTCACTGCCATGTCCCCAGTGAATGCTGGGAGCTGTCCTGTCAGTGCCCCCACGTCTGAGGCTCCTTACCTGTGCTATCCCCATCATAGCCCCATGTAGACTGTCACTGCCATGTCCCCAGTGCATGCTGGGAGCTGTCCTGTCAGTGCCCCCACGTCTGAGCGTCCTTACCTGTGCTGTGCCCATCATAGCCCTATGTAGACTGTCACTGCCACGTCCCCAGTGCATGCTGGGAGCTGTCCTGCCAGTGCCCCCACGTCTGAGGCTCCTTACCTGTGCTGTGCCCATCATAGCCCTATGTAGACTGTCACTGCCACGTCCCCAGTGCATGCTGGGAGCTGTCCTGCCAGTGCCCCCACGTCTGAGGCTCCTTACCTGTGCTGTGCCCATCATAGCCCTATGTAGACTGTCACTGCCACGTCCCCAGTGCATGCTGGGAGCTGTCCTGCCAGTGCCCCCACGTCTGAGGCTCCTTACCTGTGCTATCCCCATCATAGCCCTATGTAGACTGTCACTGCCATGTCCCCAGTGCATGCTGGGAGCTGTCCTGCCAGTGCCCCCACGTCTGAGGCTCCTTACCTGTGCTATCCCCATCATAGCCCTATGTAGACTGTCACTGCCATGTCCCCAGTGCATGCTGGGAGCTGTCCTGCCAGTGCCCCCACGTCTGAGGCTCCTTACCTGTGCTGTGCCCATCATAGCCCTATGTAGACTGTCACTGCCATGTCCCCAGTGCATGCTGGGAGCTGTCCTGTCAGTGCCCCCACGTCTGAGGCTCCTTACCTGTGCTGTGCCCATCATAGCCCTATGTAGACTGTCACTGCCATGTCCCCAGTGCATGCTGGGAGCTGTCCTGCCAGTGCCCCCACGTCTGAGGCTCCTTACCTGTGCTATCCCCATCATAGCCCTATGTAGACTGTCACTGCCATGTCCCCAGTGCATGCTGGGAGCTGTCCTGCCAGTGCCCCCACGTCTGAGGCTCCTTACCTGTGCTGTGCCCATCATAGCCCTATGTAGACTGTCACTGCCATGTCCCCAGTGCATGCTGGGAGCTGTCCTGTCAGTGCCCCCACGTCTGAGGCTCCTTACCTGTGCTGTGCCCATCATAGCCCTATGTAGACTGTCACTGCCATGTCCCCAGTGCATGCTGGGAGCTGTCCTGTCAGTGCCCCCACGTCTGAGGCTCCTTACCTGTGCTATCCCCATCATAGCCCCATGTAGACTGTCACTGCCATGTCCCCAGTGCATGCTGGGAGCTGTCCTGTCAGTGCCCCCACGTCTGAGCGTCCTTACCTGTGCTGTGCCCATCATAGCCCTATGTAGACTGTCACTGCCATGTCCCCAGTGCATGCTGGGAGCTGTCCTGCCAGTGCCCCCACGTCTGAGGCTCCTTACCTGTGCTGTGCCCATCATAGCCCTATGTAGACTGTCACTGCCACGTCCCCAGTGCATGCTGGGAGCTGTCCTGCCAGTGCCCCCACGTCTGAGGGTCCTTACCTGTGCTGTGCCCATCATAGCCCTATGTAGACTGTCACTGCCACGTCCCCAGTGCATGCTGGGAGCTGTCCTGCCAGTGCCCCCACGTCTGAGGCTCCTTACCTGTGCTATCCCCATCATAGCCCCATGTAGACTGTCACTGCCATGTCCCCAGTGCATGCTGGGAGCTGTCCTGCCAGTGCCCCCACGTCTGAGGCTCCTTACCTGTGCTGTGCCCATCATAGCCCTATGTAGACTGTCACTGCCATGTCCCCAGTGCATGCTGGGAGCTGTCCTGTCAGTGCCCCCACGTCTGAGGCTCCTTACCTGTGCTGTGCCCATCATAGCCCTATGTAGACTGTCACTGCCACGTCCCCAGTGCATGCTGGGAGCTGTCCTGCCAGTGCCCCCACGTCTGAGGCTCCTTACCTGTGCTATCCCCATCATAGCCCCATGTAGACTGTCACTGCCATGTCCCCAGTGCATGCTGGGAGCTGTCCTGCCAGTGCCCCCACGTCTGAGGCTCCTTACCTGTGCTGTGCCCATCATAGCCCCATGTAGACTGTCACTGCCATGTCCCCAGTGCATGCTGGGAGCTGTCCTGCCAGTGTCCCCACGTCTGAGGCTCCTTACCTGTGCTGTGCCCATCATAGCTCCATGTAGACTGTCACTGCCATGTCGCCAGTGCATGCTGGGAGCTGTCCTGCCAGTGTCCCCTCGTCTGAGGCTCCTTACCTGTGCTGTGCCCGGAGGAGGAGGTGCACAGTGCTGGCAGCCATTGTCGCCTCAGCGCAGCGCCCCGCCATGCCCTGACCGCCAGCATCCTACCCCCCACACTGTATCCTGTCCTGTGACCTGCAGAAGGAGAGGAAGCAGCTACGCTCCGTGTCCCGTCACCTCACCGGCCCGGCTCACAACACTGCCTCATGCATTACAGTTCCGGATTCTAGAAGTCACAGCAACACGGGCCAAACACACTGCAGGCAGAGCTACTACGAATACCTGCACCCAGAGAGCGTGATTAACACGGGGAGAGCATGTGAGCCGCTAATTACACCCGTACTGCGAGTTATGGTACAGTGTGGTGTGTGCCCTAATCAAACATGGCTGCCTGGCGGGCCTTACGTCATCAGTGTGCGCCGCCTACATGGTCACTCTGAGCATGCGCCGTTCTGTAAAGATTCAAATAATGTCTGGTGATAGACTACTTGGGCGAACACACTTCGGAGAGACACGTTAGTGGCGGAGACTAAGAACCGCAGGGATCTAAGGTGAGAGGTGATGGCTGCCGCAGACAATTACAGTGCAGAAGAATGGATGCTTTTGTTCCCTGTTATCAGCCAGTTCAGGCAGGGAACAGCGTCCCTTCTATAGGTGGGCTGTCATAGCTGGAGCTTGGCCGAGCTGTCCACACTTGTGACCTGCCGGCTCCTACGGCGTCTTCTGTAGGACACTTTCTCATGGAAAGTCTCTGAGAGTCAGAATGAAGCCCAAAGTGCCTTCCGGCAGGTCCCAGCGGAGGCTACCTGATGTAGGAAAGTGCCCAGGTGATATGGAAAGAGCGAACCCCTCTGTATATGTAATGGGGGCGATAAAAACGCCAGAGGGTACGGTTACCCCACTAAAATGATTGACCTATTCCCAGTATTGGCGCGGTGTGCGTGATCAATGGGAGTCCCCGTGTCCCATAGAAGTGCACGGAGCAGCAGCCATTCTCCTTACCACGTCACTCACATAGGCAGTCTCCGCTGTCAGCCCTCCAGCAGTTCTACACTTGTCGGCTATGTGCTGGAGAGGTGATACGTTTCTTGGATTTGTAATGCATGATGTGTGTTAGGCCACGATCACACTATCAGTATTTGGTCAGTATTTCACATCAGTATCTGTAAGCCGAATCCCGAAGCAGTGACGTGTTTCTATTACAGTCCGTGCCCACGATCAGTGCAGCAGTACACTTCCTCTGGGTCCAAAGCGCTGTGCTCTACATTACAAGCACAGTGAATGGGATATATAGTAATCCCATGCCCACTGGGCTTCTATTTACCGCAGTGTAAACTCACCCGCGGCTCGGGTTTACGAGCCTCAGCATGTCAATTTCTGTCCACTGCAGATTTTGACCAATTGAATGTCATTACATGGGGTGAATCTACATGTACTGACAATCAAGTGCCGCAATTTGGGCACAGTGAAAATTCACTGAGTCCAAAACGTTACTTTTCCTGATCTGAGGACGTAGCCTTATACTTTTCCTCTGATTGTTCCCCAGTATTTGTTGGCTTACAAATACTGACAGTGTGAACATAGCCTTACTGTGTTTTCTGTAGTGTTGGCTATGAATGACTCGTTACTAAGGTTGCCGGCTTATGGCTGTCATGATTATGTGACCTTACAATGATGGATGTGACAATTACCGCTGGATCCAGCATGTTTGAGATAGGATTTAACTTTTTTTTTTCCTTTTTTAATAAGGTTGCAATAATGGTATAGTGCTGTACCTCCTTTATACATTTTCATTGCCAGTTCATACCCGGCAGAACAAGGAGCTTCAGCCAGATCCGTTTCTTGGAGTGAAACTGGTTGCAGTTGAAACTGGTGATATTAGAGCTGTTGTGCAGGGACAAACTGTTAACCCCTTCCCGACCTGTAACACAGCGTATGCGTCATGAAAGTCGGTGCCAATCCGACCTGTGACGCATATGCTGTGTCACAGAAAGATCGCGTCCCTGCAGATCGGGTGAAAGGGTTAACTCCCATTTCACCCGATCTGCAGGGACAGGGGGAGTGGTAGTTTAGCCCAGGGGGGGGTGGCTTCACCCCCCCCGTGGCTACGATCGCTCTGATTGGCTGTTGAAAGTGAAACTGCCAATCAGAGCGATTTGTAATATTTCACCTAAAAAAACTGGTGAAATATTACAATCCAGCCATGGCCGATGCTGCAATATCATCTGCCATGGCTGGAAATACTAATGTGCACCCACTCCACTCCTCCGATCGCCCCCCCCCAGCCCCCCGATCTGTGCAGCGCTCCCCTCCGTCCTGTGCTCCGCTCCCCCGTCCTCCTGCCCGCTCCCTCCGTGCTCCAATCACACCCCCCGTGCTCCAATGAAACCCCCCCGTGCTCCGATCCACCCCCCTGCACAGCGATCCCCCACCCCGTGCTCCAATCCACCCGCACGCACACCGTTCCTCATCCGTGCTCCGACGCCCCCCACCCCGTGCCCTGATCTCCCCCCCCCCCCTTATACTTACCGAGCCTGCCGGTGTCCGTCTTCTTTCCCGGGCGCCGCCATCTTCCAAAATGGCGGGCGCATGTGCAGTGCGCCCGCCGAATCTGCCGGCCGGCAGATTCGTTCCAGAGTGAATTTTGATCACTGAGATAGGTTATATCTCAGTGATCAAAATAAAAAAAATAGTAAATGACCCCCCCCTTTGTCACCCCCATAGGTAGGGACAATAAAAAAAAAAATAATTTTTTTTTTCCACTAAGGTTGGGGTAAGAACTAGGGGTAGGGTTAGGGTTCGGGATGTGCACACGTATTCTGGTCCTCTGCGGATTTTTCCGCAGAGGATTTGATAAATCCGCAGTGCTAAACCGCTGTGGATTTACCGCGGTTTTTCTGCGCATTTTACTGCGGTTTTACAACTGCGATTTTCTATTGGAGCAGTTGTAAAACCGCTGCGGAATCCGCAGAAAGAAGTGACATGCTGCGGAATGTAAACCGCTGCGTTTCCGTGCAGTTTTTCCGCAGCATGTGTACAGCGATTTTTGTTTCCCATAGGTTTACATTGAACTGTAAACTCATGGGAAACTGCTGCGGATCCGCAGCGTTTTCCGCAGCGTGTGCACATACCTTTAGAATTAGGCTATGTGCACACGGTGCGGATTTGGCTGCGGATTCGCAGCAGTGTTCCATCAGGTTTACAGTACCATGTAAACATATGGAAAACCTAATCCGCTGTGCCCATGGTGCGGAAAATACCGCGCGGAAACGCTGTGTTGTGTTTTCCGCAGCATGTCAATTCTTTGTGCGGATTCCGCAGCGTTTTACACCTGTTCCTCAATAGGAATCCACAGGTGAAATCCGCACAAAAAACACTGGAAATCCGCGGTAAATCCGCAGGTAAAACGCAGTGCCTTTTACCCGCGGATTTTTCAAAAATGGAGCTGAAAAATCTCATACGAATCCGCAACGTTGGCACATAGCCTTAGGGCTAGGGTTGGGTTGGAATTAGGGTTGTGGTTAGGGGTGTGTTGGGGTTAGGGTTGTGATTAGGGTTATGGCTACAGTTGGGATTAGGTTTAGGGGTGTGTTGGGGTTAGTGTTGGAGTTAGAATTGAGGGGTTTCCACTGTTTAGGCACATCAGGGGGTCTCCAAACGCAACATGGCGCCACCATTGATTCCAGCCAATCTTGTATTCAAAAAGTCAAATGGTGCTCCCTCACTTCCGAGCCCCGACGTGTGCCAAAACAGTGGTTTACCCCCACATATGGGGTACCAGCATACTCGGGACAAACTGCGCAACAATTACTGGGGTCAAATTTCTCCTGTTACCCTTGAGAAAATAAAAAATTGCTTGCTAAAACATCATTTTTGAGGAAAGAAAAATGATTTTTTATTTTCACGGCTCTGCGTTATAAGCTTCTGTAAAGCACTTGGGGGTTCAAAGTGCTCACCACATATCTAGATAAGTTCCTTTGGGGGTCTAGTTTCCAAAATGGGGTCACTTGTGGGGGGTTTCTACTGTTTAGGCACACCAGGGGCTCTGCAAACACAACGTGACGCCCGCAGACCATTCCATCAAAGTCTGCATTTCAAAAGTCACTTCTTCCCTTCTGAGCCCCGACGTGTGCCCAAACAGTGGTTTACCCCCACACAAGGGGTATCAGCTTACTCAGGAGAAACTGGACAACAACTTTTGGGGTCCAATTTCCCCTGTAACCCTTGGGAAAATAAAAAATTCTGGGCTAAAAAATTATTTTTGAGGAAAGAAAACGTATTTATTATTTTCACGGCTCTGCGTTATAAACTTCTGTGAAGCACTTGGGGGTTGAAAGTGCTCACCACATATCTAGATAATTTCATTTCGGGGTCTAGTTTCCGAAATGGGGTGACTTGTGGGGGGTTTCTACTGTTTAGTCACATCAGGGGCTCTGCAAACGCAACGTGACGCCCGTAGAGCATTCCATCAAAGTCTGTATTTCAAAACGTCACTACTTCACTTCCGAGCCCCGGCAAGTGCCCAAACAGTAGTTTACCCCCACATATGGGGTATCACCATACTCAGGAGAAACTGGACAACAAATATTGGGGTCAAATTTCTCCTGTTACCCTTGGGAAAATAAAAAATTGCGGGCTAAAAAATCATTTTTGAGAAAAGAAATTTTTTATTTTATTTTCATGGCTCTGCGTTATAAACTTCTGTGAAGCACTTGAGGGTTCAAAGTGCTCACCACACATCTAGATTAGTTCCTTTGGGGGTCTAGTTTCCAAAATGGGGTCATTTGTGGGGGATCTCCAATGTTTAGGCACACAGGGGCTCTCCAAACGCAACATGGTGTCCGCTAATGATTGGAGCTAATTTTCCATTTAAAAAGCCAAATGGCGTGCCTTCCCTTCTGAGCCCTGCCGTGCGCCCAAACAGTGGTTTACCCCCACATATGGGGTATCTGCGTACTCAGGACAAACTGGACAACAACATTTGTGGTCCAATTTCTCCTATTACCATTGGCAAAATAGGAAATTCCAGGCTAAAAAATCATTTTTGAGAAAAGAAAAATTATTTTTTATTTTCATGGCTCTGCATTATAAACTTCTGTGAAGCACCTGGGGGTTTAAAGTGCTCAGTATGCATCTAGATAAGTTCCTTGGGGGGTCTAGTTTCCAAAATGGGGTCACTTGTGGGGGAGCTCCATTGCATAGGCACACAGGGGCGCTCCAAATGCGACATGGTGTCCGCTAACAATTGGAGCTAATTTTCCATTCAAAAAGTCAAAAGGCGCGCCTTCCCTTCCGAGCCCTGCCTTGTGCCCAAACAGTGGTTTACCCCCACATATGAGGTATCGGCGTACTCGGGAGAAATTGCTCAACAAATTTTAGGATCCATTTTATCCTATTGCCCATGTGAAAATGAAAAAATTGAGGCGAAAAGAAATTTTTTGTGAAAAAAAAAGTACTTTTTCATTTTTACGGATCAATTTGTGAAGCACCTGAGGGTTTAAAGTGCTCACTAGGCATCTATAAAAGTTCCTTGGGGGGTCCAGTTTCCAAAATGGGGTCACTTGTGGGGGAGCTCCAATGCATAGGCACACAGGGGCTCTCCAAACGCGACATGGTGTCCGCTAAAGAGTGGAGCCAATTTTTCATTCAAAAAGTCAAATGGTGCTCCTTCCCTTCCAAGCCCTGCCGTGCGCCCAAACAGTGGTTTACCCCCACATATGAGGTATCGGTGTACTCAGGATAAATTGGACAACAACTTTCGTGGTTCAGTTTCTCTTTTTACCATTCGGAAAATAAAAAAATTGTTGCTGAAAGATCATTTTTGTGACTAAAAAGTTAAATGTTCATTTTTTCCTTTCATGTTGCTTCTGCTGCTGTGAAGCACCTAAAGGGTTAATAAACTTCTTGAATGTGGTTTTGAGTACCTTGAGGGGTGCAGTTTTTAGAATGGTGTCACTTTTGGGTATTTTCAGCCATATAGACCCCTCAAACTGACTTCAAATGTGAGGTGGTCCCTAAAAAAATGGTTTTGTAAATTTCGTTGTAAAAATGAGAAATCGCTGGTCAAATTTTAACCCTTATAACTTCCTAGCAAAAAAAAATTTTGTTTCCAAAATTGTGCTGATGTAAAGTATACAAGTGGGAAATGTTATTTATTAACTATTTTGTGTCACATAACTCTCTGGTTTAACAGAATAAAAATTCAAAATGTGAAAATTGCGAAATTTTCAAAATTTTCGCCAAATTTCCGTTTTTATCACAAATAAACACAGAATTTATTGACCTAAACTTACCACTAACATGAAGCCCAATATGTCACGAAAAAACAATCTCAGAACCGCTAGGATCCGTTGAAGCGTTCCCGAGTTATTACCTCATAAAGGGACACTGGTCAGAATTGCAAAAAACGGCAAGGTCTTTAAGGTCAAAATAGGCTGGGTCATGAAGGGGTTAAAGGGACACTGTCACCTGAATTTGGAGGGAACAATCTTCAGCCATGGAGGCGGGGTTTTTGGGTTTTTGATTCACCCTTTCCTTACCCGCTGGCTGCATGCTGGCTGCAAAATTGGATTGAAGTTCATTCTCTGTCCTCCATAGTACACGCCTGCACAAAGCAAGATTGCCTTGTGCAGGCATGTACTACGGAGGACAGAGAATGAACTTCAATCCAATTTTGCAGCCAGTGGGTAAGGAAAGGGTGAATCAAAAACCCAAAAACCCCGCCTCCATGGCTGAAGATTGTCCCCTCCAAATTCAGGTGACAGTGTCCCTTTAAGGGAAACAGCAGAGCTACAGTTCTTTAATTCTCTACCTCATTAGGGGTCTCAGAGGTCAGATCCTCAATGATCATAAAGTGATGGCATGTCCTTGTGCTGTGACATCACTTTATAAGATAGAGATATCCTTTATTGTGCCCGTATGTTGATAATCTAAACTATAATTAAGAATTAGGTAGTGAATAGCCTTTACTGTAGACTTTGGAATCCAAGTAGACCCTGCTGGAAGGCAATGGAAAATGTCATAGATGCCTGTAAAGAAAGCTCAGTAACAACCCTGGTTCCCTGAGTTTGTCTAACACTCCAATAGGTGTTTCTTCAGCTAATCACTGTCTTATTTTTCATTCTTCAGGCATCTGCATTACAAACTCTGGGATAAACGAGCAAGTCTGCAGAATATTTCACTACACAATAAAGTGTTCTATACCTTTTAGATTTATCTTCAGCCAAAAACCAAGAAACAGTGACTATAAATGTTTGATGTCTGTCTAATAACAATGCGTGTTTCTTTGGGTTCCATCCTTGAAGAATTTAAGGACATAGAATAAACACATGACATTTAAATAACTGCAGGAAATTTCAAGATTGGATCTCATGTCTTTACTTGGGGACTTCAGTGAGTATTTGGGCAGACATAATATCCATCTCGTAGCATGGGCTTCTTCACATTATGAGGATGGAAACTGGTGTCCTCAATGTCCAGAGACGACCACCGGTAAGGAAAAGAAATCTTTCTACGGGACACAGTCTTTACACACCGGTTAAGAAGAAGGCAAGCGGAAGTGAGGGAAAGAACATAACATCCGAATCCCATAACATGACAGATTGTTCTGCAGAGGTGAATACAATGTGTTCAGGCCAACAGGTAAGAGATGGATACGGGACAGAACAATGATTCCATTTATTCCTTGTCGATAAGAACCTATCCACTGAGAAATAGTAAATTCTTGAGTAGCTGCAAGTAGGTAGTAAAGAAACACATGTTTTCTTCAAGATTCTTTGAACATTCCCGTAAGCAGAAGTTATGGAACATGACACACCTTAACATTTCTGCTCACAGTATTAAAGCATTAATGTACTTGTTGTATGTTAGGCTTTACCAATCCCAACTCCCATTTATTTAAATGTAACTTTGTGCGGATTGTTGTCAGATTTCCAGCAGCAGTGTGGAAGGATTCATAGTGGTGTAGAGTCCAGGAAATGAGTGGCGTTCAGATCACTTACTTTATAAAATGATCTTCCCATAGGTTATGGATGCTTATCAGAAGAACATCAGGACTTTACTATCTGCTGGAAATATAAAGGCATGTGCACAGAATGTCTTTGAACGTCTTGAAGAAGCTCTAAAGAAATGTTAGAAAGCATTAATGTATGCCCAGCAAGCTGAGGAAGACTTTCTGGGCATATGGTCAAGCTTTTGAGCTACTTCTAACTGCTTCATGTTTCCAAAGATGAGAAATAGTTAAAAGAAGTGACCTGGCCATTCTTCAGGCAGCTTTTGCTTGGAAGCCACTCACTAAGTCATCCATAGAAGTAAAATAAAAAACTCAGGCGGCTATAAAATTACTGCAAAGACACGAAAAAATACGCTTGAGACAAAACCCGGCCAATGTTTTTCTGAAGCGTTTTCTGCTTCAAAAAGATGCAACAAACTACGGACTTGCATTCAAGGTAGCTGATAGAGAACCATATATAGGTTAAACAATGCATAAAGCTTTATTGAATGAGTTCATTTTAAAATGCAGAAAAAGGCACAAAAGCAATTTACAACAAAGTGTCCAGCAGGGAGGGGTGGTCTGATCCTAACACACTATACTCCTAAAAGTAATTTGTATGTATTTATATATAAATGTATTTGTAAATGTATATATTTGTATGTATATAGATTTACAGAAAAGGAGAATATATATATATATATATATATATATATATATATATATATATATATATATATATATATATATATATATATATATATATATATAGCAAAGGTAACTAGGGAAGAATATGTATCACCAACAATTATTTTATATCCTGTTGATACGAAGTGATACAACTACAATCAAATTATAAATAAGATACTCCTGTAACCTTAATGCTAGATCAAATCAAATAAAAAAAGTGGTCATACTAAGGCGTGCCAGTATTGATGGAGGATATTCTAAATATATGTATTAATCACAGCCTTAGTATAAATTCAATTGGATCCTAATGATGTATCATAGGACCAATGTGGGTTTAATGTATCCCATATTGCTAAATATACATATCCTGCAGCATTAATAGGTAAGCTGTAAATACATGCAAAGAAAGTATGGCACTATACCTTAGTATGAACGTCCACACACAACAGAGTATAGTGCTAGGATAAGTCAAGTCTTCTACCCCAATGTCCCCAGAAGAAGCTCTGGGCAAAACGCGCGTCGGGGTGAAGGGGGAAAGACTTGACTTATCCTAGCACCATACTCTGTTGTGTCACTAGAAGCTAGAAGTTGTGCCCAATCAACTTGGGCTTATTGAGATTACTATTAAGAAGACATCACATGATAGTTGGGGAACAGTCATAACTATTCTGCACACTATACAACTTTGTGTTTTCAGAGACTCTACATCTGTCACCTTTAAGCTCTTTAACATGCTTTACATATGTGATTCTTAGCAGTCTTTCTTTTCTTTAGGACTGTGGAAGCGATGACGACCTGTTTGGAGAATATGACAGCTTTGCCGAGGACCCATCTTTGCTAGCACAAATGGATTGCTTAGAAGAAAAGTGTATCCAGGAGGCTGCAAGCACTTTACCTCTTTCTCAGAGTCCTGACCCCTCTAACAAGTTTATGACACCCCTCAACCCCTCTAAATCCACTGTTCGAGATAAAGAGTTACTAAATCATCTGAAGAGAAATGCATTGCTTACGGAGGGAAATCCGGATTCCTGGGACTTATCTGATGATCTTCCTTGTTCGCAGCTCCTCTGTTATGAAGATGCAAATCCAAAATCTGTCACTGAACAAAATCTTAATGAGCGCAGCTCTGACAAAGCAAATCCTGTGTACACATCCATTGCTTCTTATATAAATGCAAAAGATGGAAAAACGAAAAGTCTGCGGGACAGTCTGAAGAACACATTGGCTGGAAATGCTAAAGCACATACCCCTCATATCTCCAGGACCAGGCAAATAAAAGAAACCATCATTATGGAGGAACTTGACGTTGCCCAAAAGACACTGGAGATGTCGTCTGAAATTGACTTGGGACCATTCTACGGTTTACCCAGCAAAGTCGCTGAACTTATTGAACACTATAGAGGCATTAAAAAACTTTATGGTAATTGAATACCTCGGTTTCGATGTTGCCACTGATCCAGAGCTGGAGCTAGATTTTCCTTCACCTAGGGCAAAAGTTAAAATGCCCTGTATCTAAAAACCCAGATTAAGGCAAATTGGCTTGTTTGCACCCCCACCAGGTACCTGTGGCTCATGCCCTGGTTGCCCACCCCTGTAAAAACGACTGAATTCTATGACAAGTAATATGTATGTTAAGGACTCCTAGCTTTGCTACTTTGATAGAAATCCTGAGAAATGTTTCCTCTGCTGTAAGCCTATCACTCCACATCCTGCATCAGTTAAAGGGATGAGTAAATCATTCTACTATTGTTGCCTAGCCTATGGCTACCGTTTTGCAATGGTTACACCGCTTTTATCTTATTAAGCATGTATGGGCCCCACCGTGTCCCCCCCGCTTATTGTGCTGTCTCACAGAGTTACTGCATTTTCTGTACATAACAAATTTTATTAGATAATTAAAATACATTATTTAAAAATATTTAAAAAAATATATGAATCAAATTAAGCCTATATCTGTGTGAGGGGAACGGAGTGTGCAGAATGAAAGATCACGAGTAAAGGATGTATTACAAATATGTACTTGAAAAATTCAAAAATGTTATGTACACCTTTGGCTGGATCATGAATTTAATAACAGATGTAAATAGCTAAAAAAAGGAAAAACAGTTCATTATAAATAAAGTGCAATATAATATATCGTTGATGGTAACAAATGAGAGAACATAAAACACAACTAGTGATGAGCGAGTGTACTCATTGCTTGGGTGATCTCCGAGTATTTGTTATTGCTCGGAGGTATAGTTTTCGTCACCTCAGCTGCATGATTTACGACTGCTTGACAGGCTGAATACCCGTGGGAATTACCTAACAAACAGGCATTCCTCACATGTATTCAGTGTATCTGGAAGCCAAAAATCATGCAACTGAGGCAGTGAAAACTAAATCTCTGAGCACTAACAAATACTCGGAGATCACCCGAGCGTGCTCCTGAAAACCCGAGCACATATAGTATATGCAGTGATCACAGTTTACATGAAGACAGCCAAGCTAAATGCTGTTGGATATAAGTAACAATAGTGCAAGATAAAACAAACCCTGGATAAAGAACACCACAGTTCCCCTCACACCACTCTAACGTGCGTTTCGCTGTCGCTTCGTCAGGGAGTCTTTCTATTAGATTTTGGTTGTATTTTATGTACATACTTGTAATGCATCCTCTATTAATTCTCTTCCATTCTGCACACCCCATTTCCCTCACACAGATATATGCTTAATTTTATTCATATATTTTTATATTCCGTTTTCTAATCGTGTTGTGCAATCATGTATTTTAATTGTTTTTCTGTTATAAATTATCTAATACAGTTTGTTATATACATTTTCCTTGAATACAACTTTTTTATTTGAGTATTTTATATATGTTTAGTATTCAGTTTTTTTTTAATATATTATCTCTTATTTTTGGTATTGCTTTTCTGTATAGGGGTTTTTGTTTTTTCACTGGGTTTTCTACCTGCAGTAAAACATATATTTCTTTTTTTTTCTTCAGACTGGCAGCATACATGCCTAACTTTGGAATCCCTACGACAGCGGAAAAACTTGATTTACTCCTTGCCAACAAGTGGCGGTAAAACTCTTGTTGCAGAAATTGTAATACTTCAAGAACTCCTGTGCAGGAAAAGGGACGTGCTGATGATCTTGCCTTACGTTGCTATTGTACAGGAGAAGGTCCGTTTTGTATAGTGGCCAAATTTTGACTTTTTAGCTGCTCCATAAATCCCACAAGTCCCATTTATATTAATCAGTGTAAGATTTCTGTATTACTGTATCAGTAAAGGAGTGCTAGACTGCCCCTTTTAGTTCTCCTTTGAACTTGGTGTATTCTTCATCTGCTGCAGTGTATTAATAGAATGGCTTTTAATTAGCACTGGCAGCTTGTCATGTATCTTTGTAAGGCCACATTCACACGTTCAGTATGTGTAAGCCAAAACCAGGAGTGGAACAATCAGAGGAAAAGTATAATAGAAACATATTCACCACTTCTGTATTTATCACCCACTCCTGGTTTTGGCTTACAAATACTGAGGTAAAATACTGAGGTAAAATACTGAATGTGTGAATGTGGGCTATATCTTAAAACTGTGGCTTCAGCCTGGTCTATACATCTACCCAAAGTGTGATACAACTTGTTGCTGTTCCCAGGATATGGGACGATATATAATAATAAAATCTGGTTTTCAGTGTTTGGATAGAGTATAAAGGGGTATTCCCATCTTGTATATTTAGGGCATATCCTCAGGATATGCTGCAGATGTAGATCCCGCCAATGGACCCTTCTTCCATCTTTAGAACAAGGCATCGTCAATGATGCGGTCAGTGGAGAGTCAATAGGAATTCACATACAAAGCCACATAGGAGGTCCCACAGCTTCATGGCGCATCAATGCTCCATTAATAGGGTCAATATCAACACGTAGCATACAATTATGGGATATCCTGTAGATACTGCATACAAATGAGATGGGGATACCCATTTAATCGTAAGTAGGCTGGTGTTTTCCCGACATATACTGCATAGTATTGCATTTGCTTCCCAAGGTCCGTGGCTTGTCCAGTTTTGGAGTAGACCTGGAGTTTTTAATAGAGGAGTATGCTGGCAGCAAAGGAAGATTTCCGCCAATAAAGAGGAGAACCAAAAAGTCCTTGTACATTGCAACAATTGAAAAAGGTCACAGTCTTGTCAACTCGTTGATTGAAACTGAGCGAATCAGTGACTTGGGTCTGGTCGTTGTTGATGAGGTAAGTCCCCATGTAGTGGGCTACGCTAAGCATTGTGCCGAGGGCGCACTCTGCAGCTGACAATCTGCATATACAGTATACTGACTCTACCACTGCTTAATAGGGTCATCCTTTCAGTTTAAGGATTATTATTAACAAATCTCAATAGCTAAGCCAAAAACATCCAGTTTTTTGCCCAAAGAAGGATATGCATCCCAGTGTGTTCACCTACGGAGAGAGTGCTTCTCATTTGTTCGTTAGTTCATTCATTTATTCATAATTTACACAGAATGGACTTCAGCATGGATTAAAGTGAATCTGTCAGTATGTCCTTAGGCGTCTATATGGGCAGGCAGGTCATAATAAGCTGAATAAAATGACACCTTGACATCTGCCACCTGACGGATATTCCAGAGAAATCCTTGTTTTTCTTATAATATGTAAACGAGCTGTTCAGAACTATGGGCCGGACATAGATCTCACTGAGAATCTGTCTCCAAAGCTCATGTTACATAAGAGATGTAATAACTGACAGTCTGCTCTCCTGATTTGCATGTCTTTTTCGCTAACTACATAGAGCTCTGTGCAGCGAACAGAGTCAGCGACACTGCCGATTCTTATGTAGGACCTGGTGACAACATACCGGCATAGTAGAGTGGACCTAGATCAGCTCTACCAGTTGGCACAGAAGAACTCCTAATAACTCCCCAGTTACAGGAGGGGGAAAAAAAGTAAAATAAAAAAAAATTCAACAGATCTTTTATGATTGAGGGGCAAATTATGTAAAAAAAAAATACTTATGAAGTATCTGCAAAAAAAAAAAAAATTAAATAAAAAAAAAAAATCTTTTATTATGATATAAAAGCACACTCCTGTATTAAAAAAAAATTGTAATAAAACTTACCAGGGAGGTTTATTTTTTTTTTACTTTTTTCACCTTTTTAGGCCTCATTCAAATACTTTTTTCATAAATCTATTATAGGTTGATGCGTCCATGCCCCTGTTTGTTGTCATGGACACAGTCCCCCCTAAAAAAAACAAAACACAAATCACGTAGATCTTATCAACGTCTGAATGATGTCTTCATATCAAATCAGTTGTACAGTTAAATTGAAAAATAAAATTAAGTCTTGGGTAGAAAAATAAACAATCAAAATAATGTGGTTGCATAAATATGTACAGTTTTAAACTAATATTTTGTTGTAGTACTGCCTGAATGATGACAGTGTTCAGTCTTTTTGGGCAGGATTCTATCAGTATGGCACATCCAGAATTGGCAATCTGTGCCCACTCTTCCTTGCAGTAGCGCTCTGTCAGGCTCGGCTCCATACATCCGCATTCGACATGTGCCATACGTATAGGGTGGATGTCGGGAGGGAGTCAAGACTCTTCTAAGTCTAACTAACTCTGTTGTGAATATTTCTATATTATGTATTAAATGTCTTTTCTTTTTTTCCTCTTAGCTGCATATGCTCAGCGAAGGAAGTCGCGGTGCAATATTAGAAATGACTCTTGCTAAGATTCTGTACACAAGTGGTAAGTTGTCCGAACTTGTCCAGAATGAGAAGTCCTTTGGGGTGGTGGCATGTAGTGGTTAGTAACTACCAAAAGTGGTCCAAGGAAGATCAGCTGGTGAGTGAGGAACAGGGTTCTGGACAACAAATGCTCATTATTGGGCACATGGGGAGCGGACGCTAATTTGTACAGTGGGGCAAAAAAGTATTTAGTCAGTCAGCAATAGTGCAAGTTCCACCACTTAAAAAGATGAGAGGCGTCTGTAATTTACATCATAGGTAGACCTCAACTATGGGAGACAAACTGAGAAAAAAAAATCCAGAAAATCACATTGTCTGTTTTTTTAACATTTTATTTGCATATTATGGTGGAAAATAAGTATTTGGTCAGAAACAAAATTTCATCTCAGTACTTTGTAATATATCCTTTGTTGGCAATGACAGAGGTCAAATGTTTTCTGTAAGTCTTCACAAGGTTGCCACACACTGTTGTTGGTATGTTGGCCCATTCCTCCATGCAGATCTCCTCTAGAGCAGTGATGTTTTTGGCTTTTCGCTTGGCAACACGGACTTTCAACTAACTCCAAAGGTTTTCTATAGGGTTGAGATCTGGAGACTGGCTAGGCCACTCCAGGACCTTGAAATGCTTCTTACGAAGCCACTCCTTCATTGCCCTGGCGGTGTGCTTTGGATCATTGTCATGTTGAAAGACCCAGCCACGTTTCATCTTCAATGCCCTTGCTGATGGAAGGAGGTTTGCACTCAAAATCTCACGATACATGGCCCCATTCATTCTTTCATGTACCCGGATCAGTCGTCCTGGCCCCTTTGCAGAGAAACTGCCCCAAAGCATGATGTTTCCACCACCATGCTTTGCAGTAGGTATGGTGTTTGATGGATGCAACTCAGTATTCTTTTTCCTCCAAACACGACAAGTTGTGTTTCTACCAAACAGTTCCAGTTTGGTTTCATCAGACCATAGGACATTCTCCCAAAACTCCTCTGGATCATCCAAATGCTCTCTAGCAAACTTCAGACGGGCCCGGACATGTACTGGCTTAAGCAGTGGGACACGTCTGGCACTGCAGGATCTGAGTCCATGTTGGCATAGTGTGTTACTTATGGTAGTCCTTGTTACATTGGTCCCAGCTCTCTGCAGTTCATTCACTAGGTCCCCCCGCGTGGTTCTGGGATTTTTGCTCACCGTTCTTGTGATCATTCTGACCCCACGGGGTGGGATTTTGCGTGTAGCCCCAGATCGAGGGAGATTATCAGTGGTCTTGTATGTCTTCCATTTTCTAATTATTGCTCCCACTGTTGATTTCTTCACTCCAAGCTGGTTGGCTATTGCAGATTCAGTCTTCCCAGCCTGGTGCAGGGCTACAATTTTGTTTCTGGTGTCCTTTGACAGCTCTTTAATCTTCACCATAGTGGAGTTTGGAGTCAGACTGTTTGAAGGTGTGCACAGGTGTCTTTTTATACTGATAACAAGTTTAAACAGGTGCCATTACTACAGGTAATGAGTGGAGGAAAGAGGAGACTCTTAAAGAAGAAGTTACAGGTCTGTGAGAGAAAGAAATC
Source organism: Ranitomeya imitator (assembly GCF_032444005.1). Classification (NCBI taxonomy): domain Eukaryota; kingdom Metazoa; phylum Chordata; class Amphibia; order Anura; family Dendrobatidae; genus Ranitomeya; species Ranitomeya imitator. The sequence goes on along the minus strand of NC_091282.1, from coordinate 895,181,652 downwards.
TTCATTGTTTGTTTCTGACCAAATACTTATTTTCCACCATAATATGCAAAAAAAATGATAAAAAAACAGACAATGTGATTTTCTGTATTTTTTTTTCTCAGTTTGTCTCCCATAGTTGAGGTCTACCTATGATGTAAATTACAGACGCCTCTCATCTTTTTAAGTGGTGGAACTTGCACTATTGCTGACTGACTAAATACTTTTTTGCCCCACTGTATGGTCGGATTCTACAGAAGAGTTACTGTATCATATGCATTCAATATTGAGAAAAGGAATCGGCACTCACCATTGCTTCTTAGAAAAGGTTCATGTCCTTTCATTCCATGTGGCAGGGGGAGCGGGGAAGTGAAGGGGGACAACAACCGTTTTTGCGCCTATCCCTGCCCTTCTGCGGGTCCAAAACAAATCTATTTTTTTTTTCACTTTTTGCAGTAACTATCATAAATTGCTCATAAATGAAAGTTTATGTTGATTAAAAAGGTGTCTAATTAGTCCCATACACAGAACGTTGATTAACGAACTTGACCAGTGCTGGCTATTTTGAGAACTGGTAACGTTTCTCCTTGTAGAAAGTGACATGCCAAGATGAGGAGACTTAAGCCGCAATGCTCCTCTGGGAAATATGCAAATTGTCACTTCAGAGAGGAAGAGGACTAGAACTCTAGTGCCACCTATAGGAAGTAGCAATCCTAACAGTCAATATCGACTCTCTAACGAGCCTTGTCACATGACTTGGAGCAGGGGCGGAAACACCACTGATGCAACCTGTACAGCCACATAGGGGCCCAGATGGTAATAGGGGCATCTTCTAACTACAAAGCAGCTATTGTAACATTCACGTCCCACTGTGATGTAATCCTGGTCGCTGTATATCAGTAGGTAGGCTTACCCTTTACACAATGCTCAAGACATACATCCTAAACAATGAAGAATAATACTTCCTAATGGGTGCGTGGCAATGCACTATACATGTCATCATTCAGCTCTAGCTTTCCGGCTGTTAGGTTAGCCATCCAGTGGATATGCTCTAATATGTTGTAAAGTAATGTGAGACGCTTGCATGGATATATTTTGTGAAAAGAACTTTGTAAAGGCTTTACAACTTTTGGGAGGCATCGGTATGAGCTATCGGAAAGATTTTTATGCTGAATATTTTTTTTTTTTTTTCCTAATTTTCTCTTTGTACAAAATTTGTACAAAAGAGAGCTTTTCCTAAGACTATAAGCTAAAATGCTGATAATCTACTTGTTTGGGCTGCTCTTTTACAGAAAGCACACAGATCATTGGAATGAGTGCAACGTTAAACAATGTGGGGGAGCTGCAACAGTTCCTTAAGGCCGAATTTTATACTGACAACTTCCGACCTGTAAGTTGTTTCATTGATATGTAGTGTGTATATAAATATATAATCGCATGTACTTCTTCTTTTTTGGAATATTGCTTTTGATTATTTATCTAGTATATAATTTTCCTTTTTTTAAAGGGTTTTACATTTTTTTTTTTTTTTTTTTATTTATTTATTTTTTTTTAGGGGGTCCAAAATGATGTAAAATATCAACGAAAGACAGTTTTTAAAGCCCCTCCCTGATGTATCGCCACCTGTCTTTATTTTACATGACAGCAATTATATGGGGATAATTTTCTAAAAGTGGGAAGCGCCATAACATTTTTTCACATTTTGTAAGGGTAGGAGCTCTATATAAAGTAAAGAAATAAGTGTCCTGAAGGTCCACCACTCCTGGAATTGCCACTATGTAAGGCTAGGTTCCCATTGCGTTAATAGGACCGCGCTAACGGACAGCGTTGCACGGTGAAATTAACGCCGTGCAACGCGTCCGTTAGCGCGCCCATTAACAGCAATGGGGACGCGCATCACTAGCGCGTGCCATTTTCGGCACGCGCTAGCGATGTGCCGGTGTTTTGTGGCGGGCCGTGGACGCTGCTTGCAGCGTCCGAGGCGCGCGCGCGGTCCGTTCCCCGCTCTCGCAGATCGGAGATCTGCGAGAGCAGGGACGTTTAACGCGACCCCTTTAAAACACATTGCGTTAGCGCAATCCGCTAGCGCTAGGCGCTAAACGGATTGCACTAACGCAATCTGAACCTAGCCTTATACTGCATTATCCATGCAGCAGCTGTCAAGCCTTATTTTCTTTCCTTCCGTATAGCGTGTGGCCAATTCTTTTGGATGCAAATGAGAGAAAAGGCTACATCCACTCCTGGCTTTCTTTAAAAAAAATAAAATCCGATAACTAGGCAAAAAGTATTAAATCTCTTTACTAACAATTAAACCATCCTATCAAAGAAGCTGTAGACCTCCATTAAAATAATAGACAAATCTTAATTAAATACAATAACAACTAATTAAAGCATGAAAGGTATAAGGTAGTACATGATTGGACAACACATGGTACACTTAGTTAACAAACGGTATCAATAATAACACAAGAATTTTTATTGCATAATTATTTTCCAAAAAAGCCATCTTCATTGTGTAAATACGAGCTTTATATGATGTATACCAACGTGGATTTGTTACTAATATTCCAGAATAGAAAAGGAAGGAAAGGGCACGTTTATACATCTCTCTAACTGTACTCCATAATGGGCCAGCCTAAGAATATAAGCTCGCAGCTGTCTGCTTTAGGCTATGTGCACTGTCAGGATTTTCTGCGGAATTTTCCTGAACAAAACCGGACTTTTTCTGCAGGAAATCTGCATGCGTTTTTGTGCGTTTTTTTTTTACAGAGCTTCCCAATGCATTAAATAGTGACAAAAACACGCAAAATTAATGAACATGCTGCGTTTTTTACCGCGATGCCTTTTTTTTCGCGGGGAAAAAAACGCATCGTGTGCACAAAAATAGCAGAATGCATTAAAAATGATGGGATGCTTATGTATGCAGTTTTTAAGCGTTTTTCCCGCTGAAAACGGCCAAAAAAACACCAAAAAAACTCAAAAAATCCTGTGCACATAGCCTTACTTGTTCTGGTTATCAAAAGTAGGGGGAGACCCCACATCAGTTTTTTCAATTATTTATTAGCATAATACAAGTACAGTAAAATACGCAGGCAAGGCACTAATTAGATCTATCTGTCTATCTTTGCACATCTAACACCTAAAAATCTGTTATTTCTATGCTGCATTCTATTCCGGTGTCAAACGGACGGTGCACACGGATGTCACACTTTGTAATCCGTGTGCCGGACGTGACAGACGTGCTGCTGAAAAAAAGGAACATGTCCACGTGTGGGCCACGTGGACATCCCCGTAGACTTTAAGATTTTAAAGGATCCATTGTCGCCACACGTAGCGGACACAATGAATGAATGAAAGAGGCCTTTAGCACAGCAATCTCATGGGCCTTGTATTTCATCTATCAGTCACCTCAACTCACAGATAGTCCGTGTCTTCAACAGCCAGGTGATTGACTGACTGGTTAGGACGCCATCTTATTTAGTCCTGGTGGGAACCCTAGCACAGTGCTGCGGGAGAAATAGTGGTTTAAAATGGTGACATTAATTGCTCTATTTCATCTTTTCCTGTGACAAAGCCCTAAAAAACCCCTTCAGTCAGATTATGGTATGAAAATGGTGGTAAGAAATCCACTCAAAAACCAACAGATGTGGTCCATGGGCACAATCGACCCCATTACTGCAAGACAGTAGTCATAGCCGCCATGGATATAAAATGTTAGTAATTCACCCTTTACTTTTTTCCAGGTTGAACTAAAGGAGTTTGTAAAATTAAGAGACAGTATATATGAAGTTGACAATAAATCGGAGAACAACTTTACGTTATCACGGCTGCTGAACTACAAGGTAAATCACTTTTTTTTTTTTTTTAAGATCATTTATTTATCACCCGTATTCATTAGAACTAATGATGTGCGAACGTGATGGGATTAGGTGCCACCCGAGTGTCTTTGTCGTGCTCAAAAAATATGTTTGATTCCCACTGCTGAATGTCTCGGCTGTTTGACATCCACAACACATATGCAGGGATTGCCTGTTTTGTTAGGGAATCCCTGCATGTATTATGGCTGTCAAACGGCCTCGAGACATTCAGCCACGGGGACTCGAACAGATTATCCGAGCACATCGAAGTCACTCAGCGCCCAAGCATTCTTGGATAACATCTTATCCGAGCACGTTCGTTCATAATTAGAACAAATTGCCCATGGTGCCAAATGTAACCCATTAGTGTTCGGAAGAGAAGCTACAATGCTATCATGGATTCATCTAATGATGGGTTACGGAAGCACTTGACACTGCAAGACTTTGTTTCTCAGACACTTCATTGGGAGACATAGGAAATCTTCATCCATGGTTTATATCTTAGATTAAAAAAAGTTGCTCCTCCCTTACCAACACCCAGTTGTTCAATCCACAGTTCTGAATGCTTCTGGACTTCCTGATATTGTTGGTCTGACTAGGATCAAGGTCCAAAGGTATTAGATGTCACATTTTGATATTTTCATTTTGTAAGGTCACTTTTTAATTTTAGCATTACGGTCTCTAGCCAGGGTAGGCCCCTAGGGGCCATGTTCCTGACTTGACTGTCATTTTGCAGAAGAACCTGACTTCTAGGCCTCAGGTCAGGAATTACGCCAGGGCACGGCGAACTTGGGACCAACGTTTTGGCCACCTTGGATCAATGGAACCTCAATCTGTTCTTGACTGCCCTTTTAGTCCTTTCCTTTTGTACCGATTTAAAGACATCTCTACGCTCCAGCTTGCTAGCAAGGTGTTTTTCTCTTGCCGATCTCCTCCATCAGGCCACTCTGCCCTCGCCTTCCACTCTTTCTCGGGACAGGGTTGTCTTGTGTCTGGCACCATCCATTCTCCCTAATGTGTTGTCTGCCTCCAATCTTAATGAAGAGATTGCTTTCCTTCTTTATGCCCTTTGCCTTTTATCTCCTTGAGACATTATTACACATTCTGACGTGGATGTCTTTCCCAGCTCCATTCAGACTTTCAAATGCTTAGCTTGTCATCCAGGTAGGCCGTTGCAGAGGTCCGACAGCCTCCAGGGCTGCTATTGCCTTCTGGTTTCAATATACTATTGCAGAAGGTATGGCTAAGCTAAGGCTCCACCGGTGCGGTAGGAGACTCCTGGGCCGTACGCCTCCTGGCATCTGTTCTCTTCCGTAGGACCGCTGCTTAGTCTTCAATGCACATCTTTTCAGAGCTCTTACTTATGCTTTGACGGATACAAGTCTTTGCAAAGGGTACTTGAAGAGTCATTCACTCTGTTGCTAACCTGAGGGATTGCTATTCCTCTTTCTGCAAATTATTAGTTTTACCACCCAAGGGACTTCTTTGTGATGTGCCATGGTTTCCTGTGCCCTCCCAATGAACCATCTGCAAAAAGAAGATTTTAGTTACTCACATATAATCTCTTGTCCTACCCTTCATTGAGGCACAAAACACCCTCCCTTGGTGGTCTTTGTTTTGTTTCAGCTGCTTTTGCACTAGGTGAATAGCTGAGTGTAGTCGGGGAAAAGACTTTCCCATTGCACTAATTACAAGAGATATTTTACAGGGAGTACCAAAAATCCTCTTTATTCAGTATAGCATTTTCTGGGATTGGTTTCCTTCATACTTGAGATTTATTTAGAGTCTGATGTCAGATTGCAGTTTTAACTGCTTTATTACAATTGAATTACCTTTAAAACTGCATGAAGATGTTGCGGCTTTAGGGTATGTTCACACGTTCAGGATTTCCATCCTTTTTTTTTCAGGACAGTTTTTTTAAAAAACTGCAGCTCTTGGCAGAAAACGCAGGTCCTTTTTTTGTCCGTTTTTTGATGCGTTTTTTTTTTTTTTTTTAAATTCGTTTATTGATTTCAGGAAAGATCATACACATTTTGCTCGTATTCATCATTTTCCATTAATTACAGGAAATTACCATACATAGCCATGTATAAGATATTATAAAGATAATAAATTGTGCATGTTGATCATTAATGCCTTATTTTAAACTTTAACTGTAACTACATTAACTTCTAATAAAGTCTTTAATACAAACGTAGTGCCGCTTACAAAGAATATTTCTAAATACATCCCGCTCTGTTGGTAAATAATGTCTAGAGAGTCATACACCCTTTTCTTATGCGTATACTGAGTCCTTTTAACTTATACAGTGTGATAGGATGAATTCCATCTTCCCCATATCTTCTCAAATTTAGTTGGACAACCCCTATTCTGATAAAGCGTCCGCTCATACGGAATAATTGAATTTATTAAGTCAACCCATGCTCTAAGAGATGGACCAGAGCCTCCCATCCAACGCAGCGCCAACACCTTTCGTGCCATGAACAGTGACTCCCTCAGGAATATTCCCGTGTGGTGATCCCAAGCCTCCGCCTCCCATACTCCAAACAAACATACCAGTGGCTCAAGTGGAACAGGGATCGACACCAAAGATGTCAATAGTGCCGTCACTTCTCTCCAATATTGAAAAATAACAGGACACTTCCATATCATATGGATAAAATCTGCGTCACTAGAGTGACATCTCAAGCAGTCTGATGAATGAAGACGGCCCATTTTAAAAAGACGAGTCGGGGTCAAATAAGATTGATAGATTATATATAATTGGATCATCTTATTATTGATTGACGGGGAGACCTTAGTTGGAGATTCCAAGATTTCATCCCATTCTTCTCCTAGTGTATCCGGAAGAAGTCTCCCCCATTTTCCCTTAATTGAATCTATAGCAGATACTTCGCCTATGGATATTAGGTAGGTGTATAAAGAGGAAATGAGTCCCTGAGGGCCCTGTGAATTAAGAATTCCTATTAACGGCAGAGTTGAAATAGCTCGACCCGCACCCGTATTTCGTACATGTGATTGGAAGGCAGATCTTAGTTGCAGGTAGCGGAAAAATTGAGACTTCGGTATATTATGAGTATTTTGTAATTGTTCAAAAGAAACAAAAACCCCCTGGCTATGTATATTGCTCACCGTAAGGACACCACACGATATCCAAAATTCAGTAGATGGGTGGCCCAATAATCCCGGAAAGTAACCATTATTCCATAACGGCATTTCGGCTGCTATATCTACATATTGTGTCACTTTTTTAATTTGTCTCCATACTGATCGTGCCAGGCGAAGCAAAGGAAGCAAACGAGGGACAGCAATTTTCTCCATCTCTAGAAAACCCAGCGGGCAATCAACTTTAGCTGAATGTAATATATGACTTTCAGAGTTTGGGAGAGACCTCCCGGGCATCCACTCACTTATCATTTTGGCCTGTCCAGCAAGGTAATACAGATAGAAGTCCGGCAAAGCCGCCCCGCCCCCCCGCTTAGGTCTCTGCAGGGTGGATAATTTAAGTTTAGGCCTAGCCTTCCCCCATATGAAGGATGTAGTAAGGGAGTTTAGGGTTGCAAAGAAAGATTTAGGTATTGAAACGGCACTATGTTGAAAACAATAGCTCAATTTTGGGAGTAAAATCATTTTGATCAGATTAATACGACCAGCCACCGATAGCGGGAGCTTATCCCAGGTAGCATATTTAAATTTAACCACGTCAATTAGTGGATATATATTGAGATGTAGATCAAGGTGACTGCGCTGAGTCATATGCATCCCGAGATACTTAAAATTGGAGACAATGGGCAATAGCGAGAGGGTTTCAAGACTTGGCATTGGGGTATGGGAGAGAGGCATCAAAGCAGACTTATCCCAGTTTATATATAGGCCAGAAAACTTGCTAAATTTATCAATCATCGTTATTACTTTTGGTAATGTATCCTCCGTCTGGTCCATAAACACCACCATATCATCAGCATATAGACCTATAGTGTCCACCCGATCAGCAATATGTATCCCTTTAATATCTACAGAAGACCTCATCCGTATTGCCAAGGCTTCTATTGCCAAGGCAAATAAGGCTGGGGAGAGAGGGCATCCCTGGCGAGTTCCCCTATGCAAAGAAAATGGCGCAGACACAGAGCCGTTTACCACCATTCGCGCCCCCGGCTTCGCATATAGTGTACCTATCCCTCTCAGAAATTTATTCCCAAACCCATATTTCCGTAGACATGCAATTAAAAAAGACCACTCAAGGGAATCAAAAGCCTTGGCTGCGTCCAGCGAAGCCAATGCCCACTTATTGTCTGGTTCTAGTGTACTATATTGAATAACCGATTGCACCCGTCTGATATTAATAGAGGTATTTTTCCCGGGCATAAAACCAGTTTGATCTGGGTGTATGAGATCCAATATGATCGTATTCAGTCTGGTAGCTAGAATTTTCGTAAAAATCTTATAGTCAACATTCACCAAAGAAATTGGTCTATATGATCCACAATCTAGAGGATCCTTCCCTTCCTTCCTGAGCACGACAATATTAGCATCATAAAATGTTTCAGGTACAGATTCACCCTCCCATATTCCCCTAAGTACCTTTAGCAATATAGGTGCTAATTTATCACGGTATTTCCTGTAAAATTCAATGGGGAACCCATCAGGTCCCGGGGCCTTCCCAGTAGCCATATCCGCTATTGCATGTTCTACCTCTTCCAGGGTGAATTCAGCCTCCATAAGGGCTCGTTGAGATGGGCTTAGTAAGGGGAATGTTATATCTGATAGATAATCCAAGCATTCATCAATATCAAAACCACTTTTAGATTTGTATAATGAAATGTAGTAATCGTAAAAGCTCTGAAGTATTTTATCAGTAGAGGATACCAACGAGCCATCAGACGCTCGGATCTGCAATATTGTGTTGGAGGTGTTATGTTGGCGCACCAAAAAGGCCAGGAGTGTACTGGCTTGATTGCCTAGCTCAAAGTAGGACTGCCGAGTGAAAAATAGTTTGCGTTTTGACTTAGCTTCTGCATGTTGGGTATATAGTCTCTGGGAAGTAAGCCATTCAATTCTATTGCTGCTGGACTGATTAGCTATATAAGTGGCCTCTGAGTCTTTTAATCTTTGCTCTATCTCCTCATCCTCCCTCGCCGTTACCCTCTTGATGTAGGAAATAGTTGAGGACAAGCATCCTCTCAGGTATGCCTTCAGGGTATCCCAAAATAGACCAGAGTTTTGGAGTTCCGAATGTGTTAGAGTAAAATCATTCAACTGATCAACCGTCCTATCACTAGAGTCTATCAATTTCAACCAGAAGGGATTCAGTTTCCAGAACCCACTACTATTATCGGATTTCTCATATTTAAGTTTAAGAATAATTGGACTATGGTCTGAGATCCCCCGATTACCATGTTCAATGCTATCCACCCGTAATGCCAACTCACCCGACCCAAATATATAGTCTATTCTAGATAGAGATTGTCTAGTTGACGAGTGGCAGGTGTACCCTCTAACTTCCGGATGATTTATTCTCCATAAATCTAACCACCCGCTCCCGTTCATAAACAATGCTAATTGAGAGGGTTGTTGAGGTAAAGCGTCCCCTGATGTTACGTCATCCAGTCTCAATCTATCCATGGATTGATTCATAACTAAGTTAAAGTCCCCCATACAAATAACTTTGGCTTCCGGATATTTTAAGGAAAAGCCTAGAGCCATACGGAGGATTGATACATTGGCAGGAGGAGGATTATAGATGCACAATAACACATACTCTCGTGAATTAATAAATGCATGCACAAAAACGAAGCGGCCCTCTGGATCACGTCTCGCCTCCCTGGCCTCCCACCTGACCTCCTTGTGTATCAGTAGAGAAACCCCTCTAGAGTAGCTAGTGTGGAATGTGTGCAAGGACCATTGTACCCACGGTTTCTGCATACATCGAACTGTGTCCCTTGTTAAATGTGTCTCTATTAGTGCCACAACATGAGGGTGATATTTTTTTATCTGCGAGAATACCTTAATTTTCTTTCGTGGGGTCTTTATACCTCGTATGTTCCAGGTCATACATATAATTTCAGCCCCCATGTTCACTCTTAAAGGGAAAGTGAATGCATATCATTACTATTCGGGTGTAGTTCAGCGGCATCGCACAGAGCAAAGAGTCAGCATTAGCGGCAACCATACCTAGTAAACAATCAAATCTAATACATAAAACCAAACTGAACAAAACTTGAACAATAGGGGAGTATACTTCCATACTCCCACAGTCAAATTGAAAAAGGGATACCCTCACTGGATTCAGTGTCCGGTATTGTTGACATTCCCTGCACCCAAACAGAGAGCTCTATCTATACTGCCATTAGTCAGGGAGTCCAGGTTAGGAGTTCTCCGCATTCGACCCCACACGGGACCGCAGCCACTCGATCGCCTCCGCTGGGTCTGTGAAAAATAAGGAGGAGCCCTTATAAACAATACGGAGCCGGGCCGGATAAAGCATAGAGTAGACGATGTTCCTCTCTCTAAGTTGCTTCTTGACATCCATAAATCGTGCCCGCTGCTTTTGAAGCTCCATGGAAAAATCTGGAAAGATCGATATGGTAGCATTATCGAATTTAATGAGGCCCCTCTGTCGCGCCAAGCGGAGGATGGCGTCTCTGTCTCTACAATTAAGGAGACGCGCCAGAAAGGGTCGCGGAGGGGCTCCAGGAGGGAGAGGTCTCGTCGGGACCCTATGGGCCCTCTCCACCGAAAATGTCGAGGAGAATCCATCTCCCAATGTAGACTTAAGCCATTCCTCCAGAAATTGCTCAGGCTGCTGGCCCTCTGACCGCTCCGGGAGACCTATGATACGGATATTATTGCGGCGCAGTCTATTTTCTAAGTCGTCTGCCTTTTGCTTCCAGGCATTCACGGATCCAGCAGCTTTATTCAGTTTAGCTTCCATAGGGGTGATAGTGTCCTCTATATGAGACACCCTCGTTTCAACCTCTGAGATGCGCCCTCTCATAGCTTGCATGTCATGTCTCAGGCGCCCCACCTCAGTATGTACATCCTCTATTTTCTCCGTGAGAGATGATCTAGTGAGAGATATAGCTTGCATCAACTGCTCTGATGCCTGTTTAAGAGTCAGTTCATCCTCTCCTCTCTCCTCATTACCATCAGAGGGGCGACCTTTACGCTGAGATGGTGCGGGGTTATTTCTAAGACTGCGCACATTATCAGAAGGATCATCCTTGGCATATTTTTTTAATTTTTCAGCAGCTGCAGCTCCTCTAGGGTGCTGCATGGTGAGTGTTTACAAGAAGATTATGCAAAGCGACCTCAGGTGCAATTATGGGGAAGCTCAAAGTCACTTGTAGCACGCAGGCCGTGTAATTTCACAGTTACCCCCGGGGAAGCAGCTAAAAAGGGGTTAATCCCTGTAGTATTATGTCACTGGTAGGGAAAATGTCCACCCGACAGGGGGGCACAGGTCCCACTTTTTCAGGGCACACACTGTACCACCCCTACTTCTTCAGGCGCCCATCTACCGCCCAGCGCCGCTGATGTGGTTAAAAGCGCAACTCCCTATCTGCCAGGGTGTGCGCTATATTAATGGCCGCTGCCCCAGGCACTTTCCAGCACCTATCAGTCCTCACCGCTTCTGCCTGCAAGCTTCCCGCCTCTCTCTCCAGCACCATTCACCGCCGCCACTTCCGAGATGAGAGGAACCCAACAGAGAGCAGCGCTGTGATTCATGCGCCCTCCCTGCTCCCACATGCAGGTGTCCCGCCGCTCTCACCAGCGCGGTCAGCCGCCGCCGCCTCCGGGATAACAGGGGGGTTCAGCTCCAGTAGTTGGCAGCACCGCGTCCTGTGCTCCCTGGCGCGTGCTCAGAAAATGGCCGCCGTCACCTGCGGGGATCTCCTGCCCGCTCCGGTTCCCGCGGCTCCCGACTCCACGGAGCTCTGCAGCGGTCTCCCAGAAGATCCAGGGGACTCTCTGGTATGTAGGGCTCAGGTTTGGGTTGGTACCGCTAGGTCCCACTCAGTATTTATGGCAGATATGCCTCAGGATGTACGGAGCTCTCCTAAGATGCTTCCGTCTTCTTCGGCTACCTTTGATGCGTTTTTGATGCGTTTTTTGATGCGTTTTTTTATCCTTTTTTTACTGTGTGTTTCCTAGGAAGCTTTTTAGGGCTAAAATGGCTGAAAATACCTAACCCTAACCCTAACCCTACCCCTACCCCTAACCCTACCCCTAACCCTACCCCTAACCCTACCCCTAACCCTAACCCTACCCCTAACCCTACCCCTAACCCTACCCCTATTCTAACCTTAGTGAAAAAAAAAAAAAAAAAAAATTCTTAATTTTTTTTATTGTCCCTACCAATGGGGGTGACAAAGTGGGGGGGTGTCATTTACTATTTTTTTATTTTGATCACTGAGATAGGTTATATCTCAGTGATCAAAATGCACTTTGGAGCGAATCTGCCGGCCGGCAGATTCGGCGGGCGCACTGCGCATGCGCCCGCCATTTTGCAAGATGGCGGCGCCCAGGAAGAAGACGGCCGGACGGACACCGGGACGCCGGGTAAGTATAAGGGGGGGAGATTAGGGCACGGGGGGGGGCATCGGAGCACTGGGGGGGGGCATCGGAGCACGGGGGGGGGGGGGCATCGGAGCACGGGGGGGCGGGATCGGAGCACGGGGGGGCAGCCACACTCCGCCCACGCACTTCCGCCCGCTCCCCCGCACTTCCTGCTGCAGCGGTTCTGCACATCAAATCGCAGTAAAACCCGCAGATATATTTTTGATCTGCGGGTTTTACTGCGATTTTGACCTCACAATGGAGGTCTATGGGTGCAGAACCGCTGCGGTTCAGGAAGAAGAATTGACATGCTCCTTCTTTTTTCCGGGAGCTATTCAGCCCGTCTTTTTTTTTACAATTTCCGGACCATGTGCACAGTGTGTCCTGTTTTCCATAGGGTACAGTGTACTGTACCCTGCATGGAAAACAGCTGCGGAACCGCAGCGGCAAAACCGCCGCGGTTCCGCGGTAAAAAACGCACTGTGTGAACATGGCCTTAAAAATGATCAGTAACCGTTCAGGATGGGTGGGCGGCTGGGGGTTATTTTCTATTTTTTTTGTAATTTGCACAATTGCAAAGGAGTAATTTTTTTGGGTAAGCAAATAAAAGATATAAATGTTATTATTTTTATATTCTATATTATTTCTTTTCACTAGTACTCAAGTAACATGCTTAGAATAGATCCTGATCACATCATTGCCCTGGTGACTGAGGTCATTCCGAATCAGTCCTGTCTGGTCTTCTGTCCTACCAAAAGGAACTGTGAAAATGTTGCAGAAATGATTTGCAAATACCTCAACAAGTAAGATTTTCCTTCCTAAACATCTTTGATAACGTAAATCTGCTACTATAGAAGATTTATTTAGTTATTCTTGTATGACTTCAATAACTACCGTACTTCTTGAAAGATTTGTTCATTGTAAACCCTTTTTTTTCTGCATGACTATGAATTAAATTTGCCCATGAAATGAAGAGCATACTTGAGTCACAGAGAAGCCGAAAAGAAAGCGCTGATTGACGACTTGAGGAATACCGGCAATGGCATCATGTGCTCAGTGTTGAAGCGTACCATTCCCTTCGGTATTGCTTACCATCACAGTGGGCTGACCAGTGATGAGAGGAAATTGGTGGAAGAAGCCTATTCTTCAGGAGTTCTGTGCCTCCTCACCTGCACTTCTACCTTAGCAGCTGGGGTGAATTTACCTGCCAGAAGGTCGGTGCTAGCCAATTTCACTATTTACGTCATTGAAAAATGTAAAGGAAACTTGTCAGCATGTTTTTACTTATTTGTCCCAAATAAAAATGATACATTTTTGTAGAGATTCAGTGTCAGTCATGAGAAATCTAGTGAAGAAGCTGTATGTAAATTGGACTGGAAGTGCACTGAGGGCGAGGCCATGCACATAGAAGACACGCCCTCAGCGCAGTCCAGTGTGATTTGCATATGGCTTCTGTGATAGATTTCTCATGATTGGCACATCAGATCTCCATCATTTTTAGTGGGGATATGTGCCTGTACAGTCTTACTACACTTCCATATGTAAGAAACTTCCTGACCGCTTCCCTTTTAAAAGAGTAAAGTAGTGTGAGTGTATTAATATACTCCCCTACTGCTGCTCTCTCAAGATCCATCTCTCACAGTCAAAAATATAAATGCTTGGGGTAAATTGGACTACTTTCACAGAAAAATCCCCAAAAAGCAATTTTCAAAATTACCATAAAAATTAACCTTTATTTCCAATATTAAAAACATATGTGTGCACTTGACAAAACCATCACCAATAGATGCAAGCGTACTACAGGAAAGGCCGGAAAGGCTATAACACCCTGTCCCGTTAGGGTGTTATAGGGTTAGCAGGGAGAGCCGGCGAGGAGCGGGGGCGCCACGGCGTAGGAAATAGGATGTCAACCTGCGCAGGCAGGTAGGGGGCACTTAGAGAGCGTAGGGCTTGGCACTGGTCTGGCCTTTCCTGTAGTACGCTTGCATCTATTGGTGATGGTTTTGTCAACTGCACACATGTTTTTAATATTGGAAATAAAGGTTAATTTTTATGGTAATTTTGAAAATTGCTTTTTGGGGATTTTTCTGTGAGAGTAGTCTCTCAAGATCAAGCGGCGTTCTCCTTCACTTCTTGGAAATGTCACCCCTCTGCAGACTCTTCGGGTCACACTGCACTTTGCATGACCCGGAAGTGGCTTTTGCTGTATACCGTATTTTTCGGACTATAAGACGCACCAGACCATAAGACGCACCCCAAATTTGGGGTGAAAATTGCAGAAAAAAAGATTTTTTTTTTTATAAGATGGGGGTCCGTCTTATTGTCCAAATTTACTCTATCTTACCTGAGGGCTGGCGGTGGCAGAGCAGGGTCACAGGAGGCATGGTGTCGGCAGAGGTGGGGTGATGTGGTACGGCGTGCACCTGAGCAGGGTCCCTTCCTGCTTAGGTGGGTGATGCCACGGCCTGGTGTCCATCGGGGGGGGGTTGCAGCAGTGGTGTGGCGACGGCAGAGGTGCGGGGATAATGAGCGGTATGGCGTGAGCAGGATTTCTCTGTGGCGGCGGCCATCTTCCTGAGGCCGCGCGTGCGCAGATGGAGTGCTCTGCCTCCCGGGGCTTTAGGAAAATGGCTGTGGGAGGCCACGCGTGTGCAGATAGAGATCGCAGCGGCCATTTTCCTGAAGCCGAGATTTAAATCTGCAAGGAAAATGGCCGCCGCGATCTCCATCTGCGCACACGCGGCCATTTTCCTGAAGCCCCGTGAAGCAGAGCACTCCATCTGCACACACGCGGTCTCAGGAAGATGGCCGCCGCCACCGAGAAACCGGTGATTAACCCGACTCTGCTGCTCACATTGGATACCGGGCCACTGCGTCACCTCACCTGTGGAAGGGACCCTGCTCACGCCATACCGCTCATCATCCCCACACCTCTGCCTCGCCGCACCTCTGCCGCCGCCACCACACCACTGCCGGTAAACCTGAATTACGACTATAAGACGCACCCCCCATTTTACTCCCATTTTTTTTTTTGGGGGGGGGGGGAGTGAGTGTTATAGTCCGAAAAATACGGTAAGTCTACAGGGCGTCAGAGCGAGGCTTTTTAGGCCTGCATTGTAAAAGATGCATAGAGTGACCCGGCTAGTTGCAGTTTTGGTGACATCACTGAGAAGAGGAGCAGAAGGGCGCTGGATTCCGGAGAGAGCAGCGGTAGGTGTGTATATGAATACACTCACAATACACTACGTACACACATCCACCTATATTTTTGTATTAAATTTTTGTATTAAATGTGTGTGAGTGCTTCTTTAAAAGGGATGTACAGTGCCTTGAAAAAGTATTCCTACCCCGTGACCTTTTCCACATTACTCCTGTAAACTTAAATGTATTTTCTTCCGATTTTATGTGATGTACCAACACAAAGTAGCAAGTATTTGTGAAGTGTAAAGGAAATGAAACATGATTTTCTAAATATATGAAAAATTTAAATCTTAAAATTATGTGATTTGTATTCAGTTACACTGAGTCTATACTCTGTAAAACCACCAATCACTCTCATTACTGCTGCAAGTTTTGGGTATGTATCTACCAGCTTTGCACATCTAGAAACTAATATTTTTGCCTATTCTTCTTTGCAAACTAGGTTTAGCTCAGTGAGATTGGATGTAGAGCGTGTCGCCAGAGCTTGGTTTTCACATGCGAGACACTGACGTGTTTCTCGCAAGTGAAAACAAGCCCTAATAGTTGTCCTCTAGACATATTGTCCTACATGAGCCATGGATCTCTGTAGCTCCTTTAGAGTGACTTCGGCCTGTTGGCTGTTTAATCTTATTAGTGCTTTCTATGCTTGGAATGTCTATAGATGGGCAGCAATGTGTCGGTAATTTTGCATTTGTGCCATGTTCCTTCCATTTTTGTATAATGAATTGAACAATGATCTGTGCAATATTCAGAGTTTGGGCTATTTTTTTTTTTTAATTTTATAACCTAATCTTCTTCCCCACAACTTTTATCCCTGACCTGTCTGGTGTGTTCCTGGTACTGTTTTCATGGTGCTGTTTGATCCAAAATATTCTCAAATAAACCTCTGAGAACTTCACAGAACAGTTGTAGTTACACTGAGAATAAATTACACACATGTGGACTCAATTTACTAATTATGTGACTTATCGAGGCAATTTCATGTAGGATTCTCAGGGGGCTGTATACAAATGCACGTCACAATTTTCAGATTTATATTATTAGAATAATTAGAAAACTGTGTATCATTTCCTTTACACCTCACAGAAATGTATTACTTTGTGTTGGTATCTCATACACAATCAAAATAAAATACATTTCAGTTTTGGGGTGTAATGTGAAAAAAGAAAAAAGTGGAAAAGTTCATGGGGTATGAATACTATTTCAATGCACTGTCATGTAATATAATATAATTTTATTAGAGCACATACTAAAAGAGCCTGTTTGTTTATAGAGCCAAAGATATACAAACACCATGTTCTAACTAGACATGAGCGAATATGTTTGGCTCCCTCCTTATTCAGCAAGCTATAGCGCTTACCGAAGAAGCTGTAGCGGGAATCCGGATACCTGAAGCGCGCTGATAATCAGGTGTCTGCGCCGTAGCTGCATGTGTGCGGCTGTGTGACAGTCATAACACACGGGCTTTCCATGCATGTGTTGTGACACATGAATAAGACAACAGTCAGTTCCCTGCAGTTTACCAGCATTTGCTAAATTCCTCCAGCTTCTGGATGCCACACACTAAATTGTTGCTGTAAAGTGATTTCCCCAACAATAAAAGTATATTTTAATCAACACATCTTGGAATAATAATAATTTTCACAATTGGATGTGTTTTAAATAAAATGTTCCTGTGCTGAGATAATCTTCTAAATGTGCCCCTGCTGTGTACTGTGTAATGGCTGTGTCTGACATACAGGGCTAGGGCGGACACTGACATCTTGGGGTCCCTGTGCAAGAAAGAAAGATATATAGATAGAGACACACACACACTTACATGAGTCTCCTTTATTATGTATATTGCTGTCCTATCTCATGCAGTGCCGTCTTATGTACAGTACCGTCCCCTACATATTGGATTATATAGAGCCCTTTTTTCATTACATACCGTCCTGTTTTATTAGCTGTATAATGCAATGATGGCTGATGGAGCATGGGAAAGTTTCTTTTCTAATGGAGGAGCTGATGGACTGGTCATCTGGTCACCGGCTCCTCCATCAGCAGTCATTTTATATCTAAAAAGAGAGGCGACTGTAATAAAAGAGGGCTCTGTGGATAACAAAATTAACAAGAATACACTATGTAAGAGACTGCATTGTACATAACAGCAGAGGAAGCTATATAATAAAGGACAGCACCATATATAAGTAGAGAGGATGGTACGTAATAAGGGACGGTATACATAATAGAGGAAACTATGTAACTAAGGATGGTGTTATACAGAATTAGTGAGTACACTAAGGGATTGGGTTATACATAATATGTACTTACACTATATACTAAGGGACTGTGTTAGTCATAATAAGCGATAATAATGTCTTCCTCCACCTCCCCCTGTTCAGAAGTCCATTATAAATTCCCCTTCCTCCCATCCCTATCCCCCACACCCCTCATTGTCCTCCTCCCCCCACATCCCATTATTGTCCTCTCCGCCACTCCATCATTGCCCTCTTTCCCACCTCAATCATTGCCTTCTCCCCCACCACTATTGATTTCTTCCCTGCCACCCCACCATTGCCCATTCCACCACCTCCATCATTTCCTCCCCCACCACCCCCATTATTGCCCTTTCCACCACCACCATCATTTCTTTTTCCCCTATCACCCCATCATTGCCCTCTCCATCACCCCCATCATTGCCTTCTCCTCCACTACCCCCATCATTGCCCTCTTCCCCACCACTCCCATCATTGTCTTTTCCACTACCACCATCATTGCCTTCTCCCCTACATCCCCATCCTTGCCCATTCCACCACTTCCATCATTTCCTGCTCCATTACCATCCCCATCATTGCCTTCTCCCCATCATTACCCTCTCCTCCACCTACACACACAGCACCATTCACCTCTCTGCACATTCCCCTGCAGCGCTGTGTATATATATACACACACACACACACACACACACACACACACACACACACACACACACCACACATACATAAAAAAAGCACACACACAACCTTATGATAAAAGAGAACCCATGTAACCCAACCAAGCACATGAAAGCCCTAAACAGTACAAAGCATAAGAGTTAGTGTGGCAGGTACAATTTCATCTGTCTTAGAAACCTACTATACACCATCAAGATAGAACAGTTGGCTCCAAGGTTTGACCAGCCCATCAGAATGCCAAGAACCATCCTGTGGCCCAGTCCCGAGGATTACTGAGGCTAGTTGGGGAAGAGTGTGCACATGCACCGCAAGCAGTGAGTCACAAGCAGAGCTTGCTTCAGTGACTCACTGAGACCCTCTCCGTCACTCCTCTCTTCCTGGTCCAGCGTCTGCCGCCCGTCACCGCAGACTGCACCAGTGAGAGCCGGCCGGACAGCAGCATAATATATGCTAACAGGTGAGGGGGGAGCCTGTGTGACAGTCATATCATGTGCGTGCAGCAGAGCGGACCCCCCTGCTTCTCCTGTTAGCAGTAATACTGCTGCCGGCCATCATTCACAACATTGCTCTGTATGTTCGTCGAGGGCCCCCTCCCGCTCTGGGCACGATGCAGTTGAACCGGCGGTATGTCCGCCCGTGATACAGTGTCTAATCATGCCAACTGGATGGACAAATGTCTTTTTTCGACCTTACTAACTATGTTACTATGTCACATCTCCTGGGCAGGGGAGGAAGCAAAAGAGAGTTTACAGACAGGATGGGATCACAGCTGGTTCTTTCTTTTGAGGTAAAATTGTTGAAAATCAGGCAGGGAAATGTTTTACCTCACAGAAAGAACCAGCTGTGATCCTCTGCTGTAATGTCTGTATAATCTTTTGCTTCCTCCCCTGCCCAGGAGCTGTGCTATGATCAGACCATATCTCTGTACGGTCAGACACAGCCATTACACAGTACACAGCGGGGGCACATTTATAAGATTATCTCAGCACAGGAACATTTGTTTAAAGGTACCGTCACACTAGACGATATCGCTAGCGATCCGTGACGTTGCAGCGTCCTCGCTAGCGATATCGTCCAGTGTGACAGGCAGCAGCGATCAGGCCCCTGCTGTGCTGTCGCTGGTCGGGGAAGAAAGTCCAGAACTTTATTTCGTCGCTGGACTCCCCGCAGACATCGCTGAATCGGCGTGTGTGACACCGATTCAGCGATGTCTTCACTGGTAACCAGGGTAAACATCGGGTAACTAAGCGCAGGGCCGCGCTTAGTAACCCGATGTTAACCCTGGTTACCATCCTAAAAGTAAAAAAAACAAACACTACATACTTGCCTACAGCCGTCTGTCCTCCAGCGCTGTGCTCTGCACTCCTCCTGTACTGGCTGTGAGCGTCGGTCAGCCGGAAAGCAGAGCGGTGACGTCACCACTCTGCTTTCCGGCCGCTGTGCTCACACAGACAGTACAGGAGGAGTGCAGAGCACGGCGCTGGAGGACAGACGGCTGTAGGTAAGTATGTAGTGTTTGTTTTTTTTACTTTTAGGATGGTAACTAGGGTAAACATCGGGTTACTAAGCGCGGCCCTGCGCTTAGTTACCCGATGTTTACCCTGGTTACCGGCATCGTTGGTCGCTGGAGAGCTGTCTGTGTGACAGCTCTCCAGCGACCAAACAGCGACACTGCAGCGATCCGGATCGTTGTCGGTATCGCTGCAGCGTCGCTAAGTGTGACGGTACCTTTAAACACATCCAATTGTGGAAGTTACTATTATTCCAAGATCTGTTGATGAAAATTAACTTTTGTTCATGGGAAAACCTCTTTAACTTCTATATCAAAATCCATGGCAAAAACTAGATGGTGTTAGTCAGAATGTGAATGTTACACGATTCATGCTCAAATCTGTTCAGTCTGTTAATATTTTACTCTCTCCTACAGGGTCATTTTGCGAGCACCTTACGTAGCTAAAGATTTTCTCAAGAGGGCCCAGTATAAACAGATGATTGGCAGGGCTGGTCGAGCCGGTATTGACAGTGCAGGGGAAAGTATTCTCATCTTGCAGGAAAAAGAAAAGGAAATGGTAATATATTGTTTATTCCAAGTATAATGTATATTCGGACTATATTTTTGTTTCAATTAAAACTAATACTCTACAGTACAAGACCTCTAATAAATGTGGCGCAACATTCTGAGATGCATGTAAGGCGATGATACACAACAGTGTGACATGTATAAGTAGAGAGGCCTCCCTCTTTCCTGACCTAGGGAGCCAGTAGGAACCAAAGCACAGTGGGACTAGACCGCCAATGCAGAAAAGCCAAATCTAACAGGTATACAACCACTACTATAATGGCCAGTCACAAATGGTATCATTTAGGTTGTTTACTTTGAACAGTACCTGAGTTATTAACCAATATGGTCTCCACAGCTTCAAAATCACCAGCTACACCTGGGGGCACAGACGAGGCCCTCTGGTCAGAATAGAAGGCTGTGCAAGGAGCCTTTAAGGCTATGCTCCCATGATGAGTATTTGTTGAGTTTTTGATGTTGCAGATTTTCTGCAGCTATTAGGTTACTTGCGTTTTGTTTTTATAGTGTTTTTTACATGTGTTTTTGATGCTGCAGTTTTTAAAATAAAGCTGCTTAGTATCAAAAACAATGTGTTATTTGGCTTTGCCACAATGTTATTGCCCCATTGTCTGAATTGGTGAGTCCCAGCAGTCAGACCCACAGTGATCAGGAAGTCAACCTTTGTCCTTAGGACAGAAGATAACGTCAAACTTGGAACAAACACTTTAAACTGAAAAGACCCTTTAGAAACAATGAAGTAGTCTTAAAGAAGCACTCCCATCAATGTTTTTATCTTCGTAATGTGTTGCAGTCATCATATTATACAATTGCTCGTTTTGTCTTTCTACCAAGTTAATTATTCTCTTTCTCATTAGGTCTATGACCTCACCTGATTAAAAAACAGACAAGCTGAATTCTTCTAAGCTGTATAAAGTCTTTTTTTCCCTGCATGAGTCTTCATTAGAACTACAATTCTACATCACTGCAAAGTCCCTGGCAGCCCAGCTTCAACGCCTCTTCAACTCCTTACCCAGCTGTTCTGCTCTTCTTTCCGTGACAAGAACTTTTTGATGTAGAATCGTAGTTCTAGTGATGACTCATGCAGGTAAAAGAGATTTGGTTAGTCTGTTTTTAATCTCGTGATGTCATAGACCTAATGGAAAAGAGAAGAATTAACTGAGTAGAAAGGCAAAATGAGCAACGGTAAGTACACAGTGCTATATAATATGATGATTGCAATATATTGTGAGGATAACATTTTGATGTCAGTGCTTCTTTAGTTCTTCAGCAGATCATTACCAAGATGATTACTGTTTTGAGCTTGTAATGTTTAGGCTGTGTGTTTAAACCTGATGGATCACACTATTCACCTATCTAAATATTTGGTCAATAGCTCCATTACAGCAGCATAGCCTTACATGGTCCTTAACTGTATTTATATCTCTTACTTTTGCTTTTAAGGCTCGAGAACTGGTTAGTAAACCACCAGAGAACTGTTTCAGCAATCTCATGCACGACTGTGGAAAAGGTTTCCAAAGCTTGCTGCTTTCACTAATTGGCCTGAAGGTACACATTGAAAATGCTTATACTTTACACATAACCATAGACTCTGGCACATTGCTCTAAGTATTTAGTATAATGAAAGGAGCTTTCCAGACAACTCCGTGGATAAGCACTTTCCACCCACTATGTTGCTGCCCAGTCATAACAAGGCAGCCTTTGGAAAGTAGCTGCCAGCATAGACATGCGCAGCATCAGAGCTACAAAGGGTGAAGATCAGCGTGATCAGATAAAGGCCCCAGATATCAGAAGTATTCCTGATAACTTTCCCCTAGGCTATGTTATCCTTGGGCAGTGTCATAGTGGGGGAAAAGTGTACAAAATAACCCACCACATTAAAGGGAATCTGTCACCCATTTTTTGTGATATGATGTAAAAATATCATTAAATATAGTGCCAGATTAGCATTATAGCAGTACTTTTGATATCCCCTGACACCCCACCTTTGATGACTAAATACAGTTTTTATCTCTTCTGCGCTGCGGTGTATGTACATTTCCTTGGTCCAGTCCAATGGGCGGGGCTCACTCTACTTCTACCCGCCCCCCCTCGGCTTGCTGTACGTAATGTGATCTGTGAATATCACAGATCCCGTAGAGTTGCAGAGCGTGTGCATTGAAATGTCCTCCCTCGCGTGTGCAGTATGCTTTCCTCAACTGTGCGCAAAGCATAAAATCAGTATTGCGCATGCGCCCGCAATTTTCATTACGTTCTATGCCCCGGAAGTCCAGGAACACACAATTTGCATCTCAAGATTTCCGGGGCATAGAACGTAATGAGAAACGCGCGAGACCGTTTCAATGCGCACGCGCGCGAGACCGTTTCAATGCGCACGCGCGCGAGACCGTTTCAATGCGCACGCGCGCGAGACCGTTTCAATGCGCACGCGCGCGAGACCGTTTCAATGCGCACGCGCGAGAGACCGTTTCAATGCGCACGCGCGAGAGACCGTTTCAATGCGCACGCGCGAGAGATCATTTCAATGCGCACGCGCGGCAACTCGACGTGAACACAGGAATGGCCAGAAAGAAATGCGTAGAGCAAGACAGGAGGTAAGAGAGAAGGAGAATAAGCCCCGCCCATCAGACCAAGGAGATTTACATACACCGCAGGAGAGATAAAATCGGTATTTAGTCATCAAAGGTGGGGAGTCAGGGGATATCAAAAGTACTGCTATAATACTTATGTGGCACTAAATTTAATGATATTTTCTCTTCGCCACGACAGCACCCACTGAGAGAGAGGATCCGCCCCTAGGAACAGGAAACCCTACGGAGAGATAAAAGGGGCGGTCCTGTTATGGCTGGCAATCAGGCAACACAGCGTGCAGTAATCAGCGCACATACAGAGATCTGGCAATAACCAAAAACAATAGGACGAGCTCTGAGACGTGGAATCTCTGTAGACTGCAGTACCTGATCTATCCTCACACAACTATAAGCAGCAGTGGATTGCGCCTAACAACTACCTATGCAACTCGGCACTGCCTGAGGAGCTGACTAGCCTGAAGATAGAAATACAAGCCTGACTTACCTCAGAGAAATACCCCAAAGGAATAGGCAGCCCCCCACATATAATGACTGTTAGCAAGATGAAAAGACAAACGTAGGAATGAAATAGATTCAGCAAAGTGAGGCCCGATATTCTAGACAGAGCGAGGATAGCAAAGAGAACTATGCAGTCTACAAAAAACCCTAAAACGAAAACCACGCAAAGGGGCAAAAAGACCCACCGTGCCGAACTAACAGCACGGCGGTGCACCCCTCTGCTTCTCAGAGCTTCCAGCAAAAGACAATAGCAAGCTGGACAGAAAAAAACAGAAAACAAACTAGAAGCACTTATCTAGCAGAGCAGCAGGCCCAAGGAAAGATGCAGTAGCTCAGATCCAACACTGGAACATTGACAAGGAGCAAGGAAGACAGACTCAGGTGGAGCTAAATAGCAAGGCAGCCAACGAGCTCACCAAAACACCTGAGGGAGGAAGCCCAGAGACTGCAATACCACTTGTGACCACAGAAGTGAACTCAGCCACAGAATTCACAACAGTACCCCCCCCTTGAGGAGGGGTCACCGAACCCTCACCAGAACCCCCAGGCCGACCAGGATGAGCCACATGAAAGGCACGAACAAGATCTGGGGCATGGACATCAGAGGCAAAAACCCAGGAATTATCTTCCTGAGCATAACCCTTCCATTTGACCAGATACTGGAGTTTCCGTCTAGAGACACGAGAATCCAAAATCTTCTCCACAATATACTCCAATTCCCCCTCCACCAAAACAGGGGCAGGAGGCTCCACAGATGGAACCATAGGTGCCACGTATCTCCTCAACAACGACCTATGGAATACATTATGTATGGAAAAGGAGTCTGGGAGGGTCAGGCGAAAAGACACCGGATTGAGAATCTCAGAAATCCTATACGGACCAATAAAACGAGGTTTAAATTTAGGAGAGGAAACCTTCATAGGAATATGACGAGAAGATAACCAAACCAAATCCCCAACACGAAGTCGGGGTCCCACACGGCGTCTGCGATTAGCGAAAAGCTGAGCCTTCTCCTGGGACAAGGTCAAATTGTCCACTACCTGAGTCCAGATCTGCTGCAACCTGTCCACCACAGAATCCACACCAGGACAGTCCGAAGACTCAACCTGTCCTGAAGAGAAACGAGGATGGAACCCAGAATTGCAGAAAAATGGAGAGACCAAGGTAGCCGAGCTGGCCCGATTATTAAGGGCGAACTCAGCCAACGGCAAAAATGACACCCAATCATCCTGGTCAGCGGAAACAAAACATCTCAGATATGTTTCCAAGGTCTGATTGGTTCGTTCGGTCTGGCCATTAGTCTGAGGATGGAAGGCCGAGGAGAAAGATAGGTCAATGCCCATCCTACCACAAAAGGCTCGCCAGAACCTCGAGACAAACTGGGAACCTCTGTCAGAAACAATATTCTCAGGAATGCCATGTAAACGAACCACATGCTGGAAGAACAAAGGCACCAAATCAGAGGAGGAAGGCAATTTAACCAAGGGCACCAGATGGACCATTTTAGAAAAGCGATCACAGACCACCCAAATGACCGACATTTTTTGAGAAACGGGAAGGTCAGAAATGAAATCCATCGAAATATGTGTCCAAGGCCTCTTCGGGACCGGCAAGGGCAAAAGCAACCCACTGGCACGTGAACAGCAGGGCTTAGCCCTAGCACAAATTCCACAGGACTGCACAAAAGCACGCACATCCCGTGACAGAGATGGCCACCAGAAGGATCTAGCAACCAACTCCCTGGTACCAAAGATTCCTGGATGACCGGCCAGCACCGAACAATGAAGTTCAGAGATAACTTTACTAGTCCACCTATCAGGGACGAACAGTTTCTCGGCCGGACAACGATCAGGTTTATTAGCCTGAAATTTCTGCAACACTCTCCGCAAATCAGGGGAGATGGCAGACACAATGACTCCATCCTTGAGGATACTCGCCGGCTCAGATAACCCCGGAGAGTCGGGCACAAAACTCCTAGACAGAGCATCCGCCTTCACATTTTTAGAGCCCGGAAGGTATGAAATCACAAAATCAAAACGAGCAAAAAATAACGACCAACGGGCCTGTCTAGGATTCAAGCGCTTGGCAGACTCGAGATAAGTCAAGTTCTTATGATCAGTCAATACCACCACGCGATGCTTAGCACCCTCAAGCCAATGACGCCACTCCTCGAATGCCCACTTCATGGCCAGCAACTCTCGGTTGCCCACATCATAATTACACTCAGCAGCAGAAAATTTCCTGGAAAAGAAAGCACATGGTTTGAACACTGAGCAACCAGAACCTCTCTGTGACAAAACCGCCCCTGCACCAATCTCAGAAGCATCAACCTCGACCTGGAACGGAAGAGAAACATCAGGTTGACACAACACAGGGGCACAGCAAAAACGACGCTTCAACTCCTGAAAAGCTTCCACGGCAGCAGAAGACCAATTAACCAAATCAGCACCCTTCTTGGTCAAATCGGTCAATGGTCTGGCAATGCTAGAAAAATTACAGATGAAGCGACGATAAAAATTAGCAAAGCCCAGGAATTTCTGCAGACTTTTTAGAGATGTCGGCTGAGTCCAATCCTGGATGGCCTGAACCTTAACCGGATCCATCTCGATAGTAGAAGGGGAAAAGATGAACCCCAAAAATGAAACTTTCTGCACACCGAAGAGACACTTTGATCCCTTCACGAACAAGGAATTAGCACGCAGTACCTGGAAAACCATTCTGACTTGCTTCACATGAGACTCCCAATCATCTGAGAAGATCAAAATGTCATCCAAGTAAACAATCAAGAATTTATCCAGATACTCACGGAAAATGTCATGCATAAAAGACTGAAAAACAGATGGAGCATTGGCAAGTCCGAACGGCATCACCAGATACTCAAAATGACCCTCGGGCGTATTAAATGCCGTTTTCCATTCATCTCCTTGCCTGATTCTCACCAGATTATACGCACCACGAAGATCAATCTTAGTAAACCAACTAGCCCCCTTAATCCGAGCAAACAAGTCAGAAATCAATGGCAAGGGATACTGAAACTTAACAGTGATCTTATTAAGAAGGCGGTAATCAATACACGGTCTTAGCGAACCATCCTTCTTGGCTACAAAAAAGAACCCTGCTCCCAATGGTGACGACGATGGGCGAATATGTCCCTTCTCCAGGGACTCCTTCACATAACTGCGCATAGCGGTGTGTTCAGGTACGGACAAATTAAATAAACGACCCTTAGGGAATTTACTACCAGGAATCAAATCGATAGCACAATCACAATTCCTATGCGGAGGTAGGGCATCAGACTTGGACTCTTCAAATACATCCTGAAAGTCCGACAAGAACTCTGGGATGTCAGAAGGAATGGATGACGAAATAGACAAAAATGGAACATCACCATGTACTCCCTGACAACCCCAGCTGGTTACCGACATAGAGTTCCAATCCAATACTGGATTATGGGTTTGTAGCCATGGCAACCCCAACACGACCACATCATGCAAATTATGCAGTACCAGAAAGCGAATAACTTCCTGATGTGCAGGAGCCATGCACATGGTCAGCTGGGCCCAGTACTGAGGCTTATTCTTGGCCAAAGGTGTAGCATCAATTCCTCTCAACGGAATAGGACACCGCAAAGGCTCCAAGAAAAATCCACAACGTTTAGCATAATCCAAATCCATCAGATTCAGGGCAGCGCCTGAATCCACAAACGCCATGACAGAATACGATGACAAAGAGCACATTAAGGTAATGGACAAAAGGAATTTGGACTGTACAGTACCAATAACGGCAGAGCTATCGAACCGCCTAGTGCGTTTAGGACAATTAGAAATAGCATGAGTAGAATCACCACAATAGAAACACAGTCTGTTCAGACGTCTGTGTTCTTGCCGTTCTACTTTAGTCATAGTCCTGTCGCACTGCATAGGCTCAGGTTTACTCTCAGGCAGTACCGCCAGATGGTGCACAGATTTACGCTCGCGCAAGCGACGACCGATCTGAATGGCCAAGGACATAGACTCATTCAAACCAGCAGGCATAGGAAATCCCACCATTACATCCTTAAGAGCTTCAGAGAGACCCTTTCTGAACAAAGCCGCTAGTGCAGATTCATTCCACAGAGTGAGTACTGACCATTTCCTAAATTTCTGACAATATACTTCTACATCATCCTGACCCTGGCATAAAGCCAGCAGATTTTTCTCAGCCTGATCCACTGAATTAGGCTCATCGTAAAGCAATCCGAGCGCCAGGAAAAATGCATCAACATTACTCAATGCAGAATCTCCTGGTGCAAGAGAAAACGCCCAGTCCTGTGGGTCGCCGCGCAAAAAAGAAATAATAATCAAAACCTGTTGAATAGGATTACCAGAAGAATGAGGTTTCAAGGCCAAAAATAGCTTACAATTATTTCTGAAGCTCAGGAACTTAGTTCTGTCACCAAAAAACAAATCAGGAATCGGAATTCTTGGTTCTAGCATCGATTTCTGATCAATAGTATCTTGAATCTTTTGTACATTTACAACGAGATTATCCATTGAGGAGCACAGAGCCTGAATATCCATGTCCACAACTGTGTCCTGAAGCACTCTAATGTCTAGGGGAAAAAAAAGACTGAAGACAGAGCTAAGAAAAAAAAATGATGTCAGGATTTCTTTTTTCCCTCTATTGGGAATCATTGGTGTGGCTCCTTGTACTGTTATGGCTGGCAATCAGGCAACACAGCGTGCAGTAATCAGCGCACATACAGAGATCTGGCAATAACCAAAAACAATAGGACGAGCTCTGAGACGTGGAATCTCTGTAGACTGCAGTACCTGATCTATCCTCACACAACTATAAGCAGCAGTGGATTGCGCCTAACAACTACCTATGCAACTCGGCACTGCCTGAGGAGCTGACTAGCCTGAAGATAGAAATACAAGCCTGACTTACCTCAGAGAAATACCCCAAAGGAATAGGCAGCCCCCCACATATAATGACTGTTAGCAAGATGAAAAGACAAACGTAGGAATGAAATAGATTCAGCAAAGTGAGGCCCGATATTCTAGACA
The DNA here is from genome assembly GCF_032444005.1 of Ranitomeya imitator. Taxonomy (NCBI): domain Eukaryota; kingdom Metazoa; phylum Chordata; class Amphibia; order Anura; family Dendrobatidae; genus Ranitomeya; species Ranitomeya imitator. Next base: position 895,152,912 of record NC_091282.1, on the reverse strand, counting down.
GAGCGAGGATAGCAAAGAGAACTATGCAGTCTACAAAAAACCCTAAAACGAAAACCACGCAAAGGGGCAAAAAGACCCACCGTGCCGAACTAACAGCACGGCGGTGCACCCCTCTGCTTCTCAGAGCTTCCAGCAAAAGACAATAGCAAGCTGGACAGAAAAAAACAGAAAACAAACTAGAAGCACTTATCTAGCAGAGCAGCAGGCCCAAGGAAAGATGCAGTAGCTCAGATCCAACACTGGAACATTGACAAGGAGCAAGGAAGACAGACTCAGGTGGAGCTAAATAGCAAGGCAGCCAACGAGCTCACCAAAACACCTGAGGGAGGAAGCCCAGAGACTGCAATACCACTTGTGACCACAGAAGTGAACTCAGCCACAGAATTCACAACACGGTCCCCCTCGCTCCCACAGTTTGGTTTCCTGTTCCTACGGGAAGATCCACGGAGAAGAGGATGCCCAACCTGGATGCCGCTTGCGCAGTTTACCTGTGAGGACGGCAAGGGCTCCAGAGCTGGATGCAGAGTCGCTGGTCCTGGTTCAGTTCCCCCCTCTGCTGGCAGACGCTGTGAGGCCAGGACGGGTGTTGCTGGCTCACAGGAATTCATTCGGCGGGTCTGCAGGGAGCAAGCGCCGGTAAGGAGTGTCGCGCCGTCCTCGGCGGTCGTTCAGACAGCGTGGAGCCCCGTGTATGCCCCCGGAAGTGCAGGTAAGCTTCCGTGGTGATGGAGGAGAGAGACGGCGCCTGCGCTGATGCCGGTGGCAGCGCAGGCGCATACAGTATGGCCGCAACCCGGAAGTGGTTAGCACTTCCGGGTTCAACAGGAAGAAGATGGCGGCCCCCATGTGAAAAGGCTCATTACAAGATCCACTAGACCGTAAGGCTGACTCGCTTTTGAAAAGAAACCGCTGTCTGTGGATGGATACCATGCTTGGCATAGGTGGCTTTCCTTCATAGGATGCTGCCCTTCCCGTGGTTGTTCCTTCCCGGGGAAAGGCCTGGCTATTCACTGCTTGCGTCGAGAAACACGTGATGGTGTCTCCGCAGCTTCTTTTCATGCATCTGCATATTTCCCATAAGGGATGGGGGCAGTGTTCTGGAATCACTGCGTTGAGAAACACGTGATGGTGTCTCCGCGGTGTTGGATGTTTTGGTCTCCCCGAGGCCAATCATCTGTGCCTTTATAGCCTTTTTACTAGGCACTGCTCCTCATAGCCAGATTCCTACTCCACACTGATGAGGGGAAAAACCCCGAAACAGCTGTCTGTGGATGGATACCATGCTTGGCATAGGTGGCTTTCCTTCATAGGATGTTGTTCCTTCCCGGGGAAAGGCCTGGCTATTCACTGCTTGCGTCGAGAAACACGTGATGGTGTCTCCGCAGCTTCTTTTCATGCATCGCTTTTGAAAAGAGCCTGGGAGACTTCTACAGGGGCTTTTAGACCGGCTATTTCGGCTACATGCACCGCTAGGTCCATGCTAGTCTGGCTAAGTGACTTGGAGGAAGGGCTGAAAGGAGGTCTCTCTCGAGACAAATTGTTATCCTCTATACCCCTAATTAGGGGAGCTACAGCCTTCCTAGCGGACTCATCTGCTCATTCCATCCGCCTGGCAGCCAAGTCGGCAGGACTGACGAATGCAGCACCTAGGACCCTGTGGCTTAAGGGCTGGAGGGGTGATCCCCAAACAAAATCCAAATTGTATGGCCTCCCATGTCAGGGTGAGTACCTGTTTGGCACTAAACTGGACGAGATTCTAACCAAAGTGGGAGAGAGGAAAAAGGGCTTTCCTAATAGTAATAATAATAATTACCTTCCATTCTATAGGAGAGCGTTCCGAAAGCCCGCGTTTAATAAAAGGAAGGATTTTAAGAACCAATACCGCTGGGCCACAAGAGACACAAAACAAAGAGGTGCATTCTTTGGGAAGCGTCCTTTCAAGGTTGAAGACAAACCCCGTTAGGACAGATCTGCCTGTGGGAGGCAGATTGTCCTCCTTCTCAAATCAGTGGCGAGCATCTAATGTTTGGGCAAATAGCCTCATCACCTCTGGCTTAAGATTAAAATTTTCCCGAGTCCCTCCGGACTCGTTTCTATTGACTTCATTAAAGTCTCAATTGCAACAGGAGGCATTGGAGCAGGAGGTAATGAATCTTCTATCCAAGGGAGTCTTGGTGGAAGTTCCATTCCTTCAGGAGGGAAAGGGATTCTATTCCCCGTTATTTTTGATTCCAAAACCGGATGGAACATTCAGAACCATTATAAACCTTAAAAAGTTGAACATCTACTTAGAAAATCAAACCTTTAAAATGGAGTCTGTCCGGTCCACCATTAAACTCCTGTTTCTCCATTGCTTTATGACGGTTCTTGACCTTAAAGGTGCGTATTACCATCTACCAATTTATATAGAGCATCAACAATATCTCCGTGTGGCGATTGTATTGAATGGGTGTATCCGGCACTTTCAGTATGCAGCAATGCCTTTTGGACTATCTATAGCTCCAAGAGTGTTCACTAAATTAATGGCGGAGGTAATGTCATACCTAAGGTTAAAAGACACCCTCGTAATTCCATACCTAGATGACATCTTGGTAGTAGGAAATTCTCCTTCACAATGTCAACAACGATTGTGTGATATGATAGCATCTCTGCAAGGATTAGGTTGGATAATCAACTGGGAAAAATCTAGGCTATTCCCAACAACTCGACAAATTTTTCTGGGGATTATATTAGATTCTACAAGCCAGAGATGTTTCCTTCCGGAAACTAAACAAATAACGGTTAGAAGTAAGGTTCAGTCGGTAATAGATAAACCCCTAATTTCTTTGAGAGAAGGCATGTCCCTTCTTGGCTCCTTCACGTCATGTATCACAGCGGTTCCATGGGCCCAATTCCATTCGAGGCATTTACAGTATGCAATTTTACATGAAGAAGAAAAATCACATGGTCGATTAGATGTTAAGATTTCCCTTTCTGATGAAGTAGTCCAATCTCTGAACTGGTGGCTAGAACCAAAAAACTTGGTTAGTGGGGTCCCTTGGGTAGTTAAACCCTCAAACATAATATATACGGATGCCAGTCCTACTGGCTGGGGAGCACATTTAGGAGACCACCTAGTCCAAGGACTATGGTCAGTCACGGAGTCAGACGACTCTTCTAATATAAGAGAGCTAAAAGCTATCTATCATTCTCTATGTGAATTCCTTCCGCAGCTACACGGGACACATACCAGAATTCTGTCAGACAACATGACATCAGTGGCTTATATCAATCATCAAGGAGGAACAAGATCAGGAACTCTTATGTCTATAGCCGAAGAACATCTTCTGTCCCTGTCAGCGCTACATGTCAGAGGAGTGGACAACTCAAGAGCAGACTTCCTCAGTCGTCATACCCTCCACCAAGGGGAGTGGGTTCTAAATCATCGAATTTTCAAAATGATAACTGTGAAATGGGGTGTTCCCGATATAGATCTCTTCGCTACAAGAGACAACAGGCAGTTAAAAAGATTCGCTTCAGTGTTCCGGGCCGACAATCCCGATATTCTCGATGCCCTTCAGGTTCCTTGGACATTTCAGAAGGCATACGCTTTTCCTCCTCTGATTCTTCTTCCAACAGTAATCAGGAAGATAAGGGAGGACCGGGCAAATATAATCCTGATTGCCCCATTTTGGCCAAAGAGACCATGGTTTTCCCTGCTCGGAGCCATGTCCATCTCAGATCCGTGGATTCTCCCGGAGGATCAGGATCTTCTTTTCCAGGGGCCCTTCAACCACCCTCATGTGAAGGGTCTACGGTTGACAGCCTGGAATTTGAGAGGCAGCTGTTAAAACTAAGAGGCTTCTCTGATAAAGTAATTAATACCTTATTGGCAAGTAGAAAGAAATCCACTGCTGCTATATATGTGAGAGTGTGGAAGAAATTTCTAAATCTCTATCCATCGGCCTTATCAAATGAAATTCCCGTCTCTACTATTCTAGAGTTTCTTCACAAAGGTCGTGATTTAGACCTTTCAGTTAGTACTCTAAAAGTACAAGTTTCTGCTCTAGGGGCCTTGTATAGTCACAATGTTGCGGGTAATAGGTGGATAGCTAGATTTATTTCAGCCTGCCAGAGATCAGAACCAGTCCAGATTCCCCAGATACCTCCTTGGGATATTAATTTGGTCCTGGAAGCCTTAACAGGTCACCCGTTTGAGCCTCTAGACTCGGCTCACATCAAATGATTTCCCTTAAGACTGCTCTTCTTGTCGCGCTGGTATCAGCAAGAAGGGTAAGTGACATACAGGCGCTATCAGTAGATCCTCCCTTTATGTCAATTTTTCCAGATAGAATTGTCCTGAAGACAGACCCTTCCTACCTACCTAAAATGTGTACTAAATTTCATAGGTCTCAAGAAATCCTTCTTCCTTCTTTTTATAATAACCTACAAATCAGGAGGAAGAAAAGTACCATACTTTAGATGTGAGAAGGGCTATAATAGCTTATCTAGACAGGACTAGCGTCTGGAGGAAGAGCAGGGCTCTCTTTGTTTCCTTCCAGGGTCCAAGGAAAGCATCTGGTGTTACAAAAGGCACATTATCCCGATGGATTCGGGAGGCGATATACCTGGCCTATTCATCTAAAGGGGAGAATCCACCTGAAGCTGTGAAGGCACATTCCACCCGGGCGATAGCATCATCCTGGGCTGAGCGAGCAGAGGTTCCTATAGAACTCATATGTAAGGCCGCAACCTGGTCTTCCCCTTCTACCTTCTATAGTCACTATAGATTAGATCTATCTGCCTCCACTGATTTGTGTTTCGGTAGATCTGTTCTTAATACGATAATACCCCCCCCTCCCCCCCCCAGATTACTATCTCTGAAAGTCTCTCAGTGGGTGCTGTCGTTGCGAAGAGAAAACACCGGATTACGTACCGGTAATGCTCTTTTATAGAGCCACGACAGCACCCCTGCACTTCCCTCCCATTTACATATATTAGTGTACATATGAGCACTGTTAAGGGTGGTGGATTCCTGTAATTTTACGTAGTTAAGTTATAGTAAATGATGACATAGAATTACCTACTAAAACTGGTGGGCGGTTCCTCGCAATCTCTGTAACCCAAACTGTGGGAGCGAGGGGGACCGCCCCTTTTATCTCTCCGTAGGGTTTCCTGTTCCTAGGGGCGTATCCCCTCTCTCAGTGGGTGCTGTCGTGGCTCTATAAAAGAGCATTACCGGTACGTAATCCGGTGTTTTTACATCATATCGCAAAAAATGGGTGACCGATTCCCTTTAAACGATAAGTGATGGATTGGAGAAAATAATAATAATCTATCTATATAATCGTCTGTTTGTCTGCAACAGAAATCCCACGTCGCTGATTGACCGGCCATGACCAATCAGCGAAAGGCTTAGTCCAGCCGCGAATTGGCCCCTCCCTACTCTCCTCAAGTCAGTGCCCCCTCCCTACTCTCCTCCAGTCAGTGCCAGTGTGTCGCCCCATCCCGGACCAACTTTTTACTATTGATGCTGCCTATGCAGCATCAATAGTAAAAAGATGTAATGTTAAAAATAATACAAAAAATAAGAAATTGTGCTATTCTCACCTTCCGCTGTCCACCGATGCGCGTGATGCTGCCGCCAGCTTCCGTTCCCAGTGATGCATTGCGAAATTACCCAGATGACTTAGCGGTCTGTGGGGCTGTTTTTCAACTTACAGCAATGGCAAAATTCATGTAGTTGAAGAAAGGATGAACGCACAAATGTATTGAGATATTCTTGATAAAAAAATCTGATGCCATCTACCAGAATGATGATGATGATGATGATGATGATGATGATGAAGGATGGACATTTCAGCAAGACCATGATCCCAAACACACAGCCAATTGGTTTTCGAGAAAGAATATATACAGGTGCATCTCACAAAATTAGAATGTCATCAAAAAGTAAATTTATTTCAGTTCTTCAATACAAAAAGTGAAACTCATATAGAGTCATTACAAACAGTGATCTATTTCAAGTGTTTATTTCTGTTAATGTTGATGATTATGACTTACAGCCAATGAAAACCCAAAAGTAATTATCTCAGTAAATTAGAATACTTTTGTTACAGAACCCCCAGCACCAAGAATATGTTATGCAGTATATATTATGTATAATAGGTTCCATGTGAAATGCATCAGTCCACAGGCTGCGCCCCTAGTCAGAGGGGACAAGATATTCTCCTTCTGACCTCCCCCACCTTTGTAATTCTCACAGTAAATATCAGCAGGCTCCGGCCCCCTGCGGCTATTGTAATGTATGTCTGGCCTGCTTTTTCTATTGGCCTGCCCTGTGTATCTGTGTTATATATTCTGTGTGCTGTGAATAAAGTGTGTTCTTCTAGACTGGAAATACGTGGAGTAGCAGTCAGCTTTTATATGCTCTCACGTAATCAAGGAAATCCAGCCAGCGTCCTTCATTCAGAATCCAGCAAAAGCAGAGTGGACCTCCTGAAACACGAGGGGTGCTGAAAGAGGTACTACAGCACAGTAGACACCGTTGCACTGGTGGCAGACAGCGGGATGTGATACCCCTTCTACAGGAGGAAAGGAATGAATGGAAGACAACTACCAGAAGTTAAAGAGGACTACATTAAAAGATCTGGTGGAAGCCCAAGGGTTAATCGCCAGCAACAAAACAAAAGCGGATTTGATAGCAGCCATCATGGAACACGACAGTGCAGCGCCCCCCAATGTGAACATGGAGGAGACTGAATTCCAGAGGGAGATAAAGAACAGACTGGCGTTCTATGGCCCAAACCCTGCTGTAGAGATCATACGAGAGGTGATGGCTGATGTGCGTACTGATCTGAAGGAAGATATGGCCGAGCGGACCAGGATAGAGCTAGCCAAGATGGAGATAACAGAGCGGAGAGAGGAGAGTCAGCGAGCAAGGGGAACTCTGGCCTCCGCCGAGGTACCTTCAACAGAAAGCCACAAAAAGATCCAGTATAATGCCTTCCGACAGTTGGGGGAGGCAGAGGAAGACATTGATGGCTTTCTGCAGGACTTTGAGCGGCAGTGTGCCCTTCATCAAGTGAAGCCGGAGGAACGGGTTCAGATTCTGGCCAGCAAGCTGACAGGCCGGGCAGCGGACGCCTATCGCACGGTACCTGATGAAGACTGTATGGACTATGAGCGGATCAAAGAAGTGATCTTGGCCCGGTATGCGCTGACACCAGAGGCATACCGCCAAAAGTTCCACGGACTTATAAAATGAGTAACCGATACCCACGCTGAATGGGCCTGTAAATTACGGCGGTCACTGCTACAGTGGGTACAAGGGAGCCAAGCAACCACTAAGGAGGACGTCCTCCAGCTCTTCTTGTTAGAACGATTCTTTAATGGACTAAACCCCGAGACACAGGAATGGCTTCGGGACAGGCGGCCAATGACACTTGAGGAAGCCGCTCGTCTGGCCGATGAACATCATGATGCCAGGAGGCCTCAGTTGTCCGGATCAAAGATGGTCACTAGGGGTCCGCCCATGGACCTGGAGGGCCCCAAACCACCGAAGATTGTAGGGGGACCAGCTAGAAACCCGGCCTACCACAGTTCCCCTGGGGCGCGATGCCACACCTGCCGTCAGCTGGGCCACCTGCAAAGACAATGTCCCAACCGGACTCAGCATACCCAGTGGCCAAAGGCGGGAACAGCTACCTTCCGCCGGGCCTCTGAACACTGCTACCAAGGCGAAGCTGACCTGGCATTGGGGGCTACAACTAACCAAGGGGTGGAAGACATGGAGGAAGTGCTGCATGAAGTAGACCCCGTGCAGGCAGCCCGGGCAGATAATCGACAACAGCATCGACAGGTCATGTGGGTTAATGGGAAACGCATGCAGGGACTAAGAGGTTCCGGAGCAACTTTAACCCTTGTAAAGCCTCATCTCGTCCAGGACCAAGAGAAGACGGACCGGACAGTGGCTGTCCGTGTAGCAGGGGGAGCCATACATCGACTGCCCACTGCCAGGATTGACCTGAACTGGGGAGTTGGGGATGGCCTTGTTGAGGTCGGCTTGATGGAGGATTTGCCTGCAGGCGTTTTGCTGGGAAATGACTTGGGGCCCATGTTGTCTGCCTTCTCGGTTGCCTGTCTGGCTGAAACATATCCTGTGACCACCCAGAGACAAGCTCGAGTTGCGGAGGCGGAATCACACTCAGAGGAGGCCCAGGTAAGACATCCCAGCCCTACACGTATTCCCATAGCCAGACACATTCCTTGGGCCACCCCAGATGAATTTAAGAGGGAGTTAACACGGGGGGTGCTGAAAGAGGTACTACAGCACAGTAGACCCCGTTACAACTTTATAATACCAGCTTGAAAAAAAATTATTTTAAATTCCGAAATGTTGGCCTTCTAAAATGTATGTTCAGTAAATGCACTCAATGCTTGGTCGGGGCTCCTTTTGCATCAATTACTGCATCAATGCAGCGTGGCATGGAGGCGATCATCCTGTGGCACTGCTGAGGTATTATGGAAGCCCAGGTTGCTTTGATAGCAGCCTTCAGCTCGTCTGCATTGTTGGGTCTGGTGTCTCTCATCTTCCTCTTGACAATACCCCATAGATTCTCTATGGGGTTAAGATCAGGAGAGTTTGCTGGACAATCAAGCACAGTGATACTGTTGTTTTTAAACCAGGTATTGGTACTTTTGGCAGTGTGGACAGGTGCCAAATCCTGCTGGAGAATTAAATTTCGATCTCCAATAAGCTTGTCGGCAGAGGGAAGCATGAAGTCTTCTAAAATTTCCTGGTAGACGGCTACGCTGACTTTGGTTTTGATAAAACACAGTGGACCTACACCAGCAGATGACATACACTGTGTGCAGAATTATTAGGCAAGTTGTATTTTAGAAGATTATTTTTATTAATTGATCAACAACTATGTTCTCAATCAACCCAAAAGACTCATAAATATCAAAGCTTAATATTTTTGGAAGTTGGAGTGGGTTTTTTTTTTAGATTTGGCTATCTTAGGAGGATATCTGTTTGTGCAGGTAACTATTACTGTGCAGAATTATTAGGCAACTTAATAAAAAGCAAATATATTCCCATCTCGCTTGTTTATTTTCACCCGGTAAACCAATATAACTGCACAAAATTTAGAAATGAACATTTCTGACATGCAAAAAAAAACAACCAAAAATTAGTGACCAATATAGCCACCTTTCTTTATGATGACACTCAACAGCTTTCCATCCATAGATTCTGTCAGTTGCTTGATCTGTTTACGATCAACATCGCGTGCAGCAGCCACCACAGCCTCCCAGACACTGTTCCGAGAGGTGTACTGTTTTCCCTCCCTGTAGATCTCACATTTTATGAGGGACAACAGGTTCTCTATGGGGTTCACATCAGGTGAACAAGGGGGCCATGTTATTATTTTTTCTTCTTTGAGACCTTTACTGGCCAGCCACGCTGTGGAGTAGTTGGAGGCATGTGATGGAGCATTGTCCTGCATGAAAATCATGTTTTTCTTGAACGATACCGACTTCTTCCTGTACAACTGCTTGAAGTTGTCTTCCAGAAACTGGCAGTAGGTCTGGGAGTTGAGCTTCACTCTACCCGAAAAGGTCCCACAAGTTCATCTTTGATGATACCAGCCCATACCAGTACCCCACCTCTACCTTGCTGGCGTCTGAGTTGGAGTGAAACTCCCTGCTCTTTACTAATCCAGCCTCTGGCCCATCCATCTGGCCCATCAAGAATCACTCTCATTTCATCAGTCAATAAAACCTTTGAAAAGGCAGTCTTAAGATATTTCTTGGCCCTGTCTTGACATTTTATCTTATGTTTCTTGTTCAAAGGTGGTCGTTTTTCAGCCTTCCTTACCTTGGCCATGTCCCTGAGTATCGCACACCTTGTGCTTTTTGTTACTCCAGTAACGTTGCAGCTGTGAAATATGGCAAAACTGGTGGCAAATGGCATCTTGGCAGCTTCACGCTTGATTTTCTTCAATTCATGTGCAGTTATTTTGTGCCTTTTTTGCTCAACACGCTTCTTGCGACCCTGTTGGCTATTTGCCATGAAACGCTTGATTGTTCGGTGATCACGCTTCAAACGTTTGGCAATTTCAAGACTGCTGCATCCCTCTGCAAGACATCTCACAATTTTGGACTTTTCAGAGCCCGTCAAATCTCTCTGCTGATTCATTTTGCCAAAGGATAGGAAGTTGCTTAATAATTAAGCACACCTTATATAGGGTTTTGATGTCATTATACAACACCCCTCCTCATTACAGAGATGCACATCACCTGATTTACTTAATTGGTAGTTGGCTCTCAAGCCTGAACAGCTTGGAGTAGGACATGTAGAAAAAGTATCATGTGATCAAAATAAAACTTGCCTAATAATTCTGCACACAGTGTATCTCCCCAAACCATCACTGATTGTGGAAACTTCACACTAGACCTCAGGCAGCTTGGATTGTCTGTCTCTCACTCTTCCTCCAGACTCTGGGACCTTGATTTCCAAGGTCTAGTGTGAAGTTTCCACAATCAGTGATGGTTTGGGGAGCCATGTCATCTGCTGGTGTAGGTCCACTGTGTTTTATCAAGACCAAAGTCAGCACAGCCGACTACCAGGAAAATATTGGAGCACTTCATGCTTCCCTCTGCTTTTTGGAGATCGAAATTTCATTCTCCAGCAGGACTTGGCACCTGTCCACACTGCCAAAAGTACCAATACCTGGTGTAAAAACAAAAGTATCACTGTGTTTGATTGGCCAGCAAACTCGCCTAATCATAACCCCATAATCTATGGAGTATTGTCAAGAGGAAGATTGTAGACACCAGACCCAACAATGCAGACGAGCTGAAGGCTGCTATCAAAACAACCTGGGTTTCCAGAACACCTCAGCAGTGCCACGGGCTGACCGCCTCCATGCGACGCTGCATTGATGCAGTAATTGATGCAAAAGGAACCCCGACCATGTATTGAGTGCATTAACAGAAATAAACACTTGAAATACATCACTCTGTGTGTAATGACTCTATATAATATATGAGTTAGTTGCTCAATAACTTTTCCTGTGTCATGTCTCATTATTACACATAATTTATAGACCTCTAAGGCTGATTTTCTTTGCTTTTGTGGATTTAATGGTTGTCACCAACATCTGGTGAGAATTTCATGTCAATAGCACATATTTAATACTTATTTCACCCGCTGTATGGATTTAAATGCAATATGTGAGACGGGTTCTAACACAAATTTAATCAGAGCTTTCCTGTTAATTGGTCTAATGTCTATAGTTACCGATGTAGTATAGCATAACATGCCTGCAGTAATTTATATACTTTTTATTTTTTTAAAGATTGCAAAAACGGCAGAAGAGATCTATCAATTTGCATGTTATACGTTATTTAGTGTCCAACAAAAACATCTGAGTAATGAAAAGTCGTTATGGGATATAACAAAAGAGTCTTTAGAGTATCTGATTAGCAAAGGTCTTGTGTGCCCCAAGCAGCACCCTGAAACAGAACAGCCTATATTTGAGGTATCAAGGCTGGGCCACGCAACTTATAAAGGTGGGTAGTTGTGTTGTGTGCCCACTATTTTATCGTTGTGTTTGCTACTAACTTGTGTCATTTCCTATAGGATCAATTGATCTATCCTATTGTGATGTGCTGTATAGTGATCTGAGGAAGGGACTGGAGGGACTGGTACTTCAGAGCCATCTTCATCTTTTGTACCTTGTGACCCCATATGACATGGTAACTCAGTGCAGCCCGGACTGGATGGTTTACTTCCGACAGGTAAAATGATCAATCCTCTTCAAGTCTAGAGCCTAGAAAGCACTGTAGAGGTGTAAATACCGTATGTTCTAAATATTGTTCAAGGTAATGTCTGAGATAAGGGATCTAGTCTGTGACAAATGTTGGTAATGAGAAACTCTGTCCTCCTGAGATGCAGAATATGTTGGTGCTCCACAAGCAACAGGAAATAAAAATAGATATTTTCGATATGATCACCCAACATCCTGAAAATGGTGTAAATAATTATTTTCTGGGTTTGATGAGAAGTGTGGCTGAAATGAAGGTACAAATACATTGGATTGCTAGATGTTATGTTGCCTTCATGACTGTTTCTTGAAATGTTTTCACCACAGAACTTTTTAAATATGTTTTTCAGTTTAATCTTCTTGACCCTGTTGACCAGAAAGTGGCAGGAAATGTAGGCGTGCCAGAAAGTTTTCTTGCCAGAAAAGTATCAGGTCATAGTGTGAAGAAGGTAAAGTACATAGTAATATTGTGTTTTTTATTCTGTACCTAGAAAGCCGGGTACTTTATTAGTGATACATGAGGGATGGAGATGACAGAAATGTCAGGATATTGCAGCAGAGGTATTATTTGGTACAAGGACATGACACAGCTCTGTGTTACAGTAGTGCTGTTGGCACAAGGCAGTTTTCTCTGTCTCTTCATTGGGGGACACTGGAAACCATGGGTGTATTCTGCTGCCACTAGGAGGATGACGCTAAGCAACAACAAGTTAGCTCCTCCTCAGTAGTATGCGCCAACCAACTGGAGCCAAGCCATTCAGTTACGCTTAGTGTCAGTAGGAGGCGGACATGGGTCTTTCAAAAAACCCATATCTACCTCGTTTTTCAGTTGTGTTTTTCTCTTTTTCAAAATGTTTCCTCTTCTCTCTCTTGGAGTCACGGAGACAAAAAGTACGGTGTGGACTGACACCCCATAGCCTCATCTGTCCGGCAGTACCCTAGCTCTTAACACACAAGATGTGTTCAGGTGACGCGAAGAATGGTCCTGGCCCCCCCACTCCTTCCCGTTCGCCCACTAAAACCACACGGTGTCAGCCGCTACAGACATTCCGCAATCCGGTGAGGTTTTGACGTCTGATCTTGTGTCTGAGAGATTTTCAGGGTTGAAGAAGTACCCTTTTTTCCTGCAAGTTCCCCTGCCTCTGTTTCTCCCGGGAGGTGATGGGAAGGTCTACCCAACAGATCTGATGTGAAGTGATACTCACAGGATTCACTATACAGGGACTCTTTATTGGGTATTATTGTGCACATGTGTGGGGCTCTTTATTAGGTGTTATTGTGTTGGGTCATGGGCAGTTAATTGAGGGCGTATTATTAGCCTTTTTTTTTCCCTAGCCGTGTTGTCCTCACCGCCATGGTTTCCCCACTGCAGCCTCGGTTTTAAATTTAATTAGCCCCCAGCTTAGCTTGGGGCCTTCTCTTGCAGCCGGGACACGTCCCTTCATCATAGCCAATCAGTCGCGCCAGCTGTTCTGTGCTCTCTGCCAACCATCCTCATCCGATCAAAACATGCCTTGCTCCTTAGATACCCTGGAGAACAGCGCACCTTTCTTTCTGACGTGCGGGAACTCGCCGCACTCTTTTCTGTCCCCCTTTCGGCACCATCTTTCTTTCCAAGATGCCAACCGTGATATGGAGAAAGGTGATCTTACTCCTGGCTGACTAAAAGCTCTGTACTGACCAGCAGTCTCCTGCTGATTTCCGAACCTCAGCTTTCCTGTAGATGGACCTCTTGTTCTCAAGAGATATTTCTCCCTAATCCTCATTAGATGTGCTTTTTCCCTCTCCACTCCCCAGAAAGAAACTAAATTGCAGAAAAGAAAAAAAAGACAGTATTATGGTGGGACATACTTCATGGGGGCGGGCACAACATAGCCTGATGTCAGAGACTGCTATTCTGCTTAATGCTGTCAGGTATTCAGACCTCAACCGCAGCACTGGAGTGTTTTTACCTATGACTCTTCTCCTGGTTTTTCATCCACGGTGAGTCAGTCGAAGGGCTTTGAGGACGATGGCAGCAGCAGCAGTACTAGTGGTCTGTCCATTATCCAGTGAGTCAGACGCATCACCTACCAAAAACCTTATGATCGATTGCATCAGCAGTTCACGTTTGCTTCTGTCCACTATCCAGAGACTGACATTTCACATGCCTCACGGTTGACAACGGCAGCGGTACTAGTGTTCTGTCTGCTATCAGGTTAGTTGAACGCACCTTCCACCATATACTTCACTGTAGATTGGAGAAGCGGTCCATGTTCCCATTCAATATCCAGATGCACCATCCACCACATACTTCTTGATTGATTGTACCACGTTCTGCCCACTTCTACGATGTACCACATGGCTGATCACAGCAGTAACGTAAATGCCCAGTCCGTTATCGGGTAAGTCAGACACACATCGATCACTGACTTCAGTAGTGATCCGAGTGCTCTGTCTGCGATCCAGCAAGTCAGACCAACTTCCTGCCACACTCCTCATCCTGATTATGCTTGTGTCCTATGTATCTTACTCAACTTCCTGTTATCGGACCTACTACCAACTATCCAATAGATCAGGAATTCTATATGCCATGAAACACACTATTATTTACAGTGCTGTCCTCGTGCACTACACACTTTCCAGTGAGTTAGACCCACCATATATGTTTTACTTGACTAATATCAGCAGTGTTTCTTTGTGCTCTGTCGCTGCCTAGTGATCTAGATCCTACAGTGGGTACGGAAAGTATTCAGACCCCTTTAAATTTTTCACTCTGTTTCATTGCAGCCATTTGGTAAATTCAAAAAAGTTATTTTTTTTCCTCATTAATGTACACTCTGCACCCCATCTTGACTGAAAAAAAACAAATGTAGTCATTTTTGCAAATTTAATAAAAAAGAAAAACTGAAATATCACATGGTCATTAGTATTCAGACCCTTTGCTCAGACACTCATATTTAAGTCACATGCTGTCCATTTCCTTGTGATCCTCCTTGAGATTGTTCTACTCCTTCATTGGAGTTCAGCTGTGTTTAATTAAACTGATAGGACTTGATTTGGAAAGGCACACACCTGTCTATATAAGACCTCACAGTTCACAGTGCATGTCAGACCAAATTAGAATCATGAGGTCAAAGGAACTGGCCAAGGAGCTCAGAGACAGAATTGCGGCAAGGCACAGATCTGACCAAGGTTACAGCAGAATTTCTGCAGTACTCAAGGTTCCTAAGAGCACAGTGGCCTCCATAATCCTTAAATGGAAGAAGTTTGGGACTACCAGAAGTCTTCCTAGACCTGACCATCCAGCCAAACTGAGCAATCATGGGAGAAGAGCCTTGGTGAGAGAGGTAAAGAATAGTGATGAGCGAGTATACTCGTTGCTTGGGTTTTCCCGAGCACGCTCGGATGGTCTCTGAGTATTTGTAAGTGCTCGGAGATTTAGTTTTTGTTGACGCAGTTGAATGATTTACAGCTGCTAGCCTGCCTTAGTACATGTGGGGGTTGCCTGGTTGCTAGGGAATCCCGACATGTTTTCAGCCTATCTAGCAGCTGTAAATCATTCAGCTGCGGCGACGAAAACTAAATCTCCGAGCACTACAAAATACGAGACCACCCAAACGTGCTTGGGAAAACCCGAGCAACGAGTATACTCGCTCATCACTAGTAAAGAAGAACCCCAAGATCACTGTGGCTGAGCTCCAGAGATGCCGTAGGGAGATGGGAGAATGTTCCACAAAGTCAGCTCTCCACCAGTTGGGCCTTTATGGCAGAGTGGCCCATCTCATCAGACTAGGAGAAATTTGTCTGATGAGACAAAGCTAGACCTTTTTGGTGATAATTCTAAGCGGTATTTGTGGAGATAACCAGGCACTGCTCATCACCTGTCCAATACAATCTCAACAGCAAAATGTGGTGGCAGCATCATGCTATGGGGGTGTTTTCTCTATCCCCCATGATGGCACCACGGAGAGAGGGGTTCGCCCCCAGGGACAGGAAACCTACAGGTGAAAAAGGGTGTACCTCTCTCCCACATTAGTTGGTTTCCTGTCCCTGACGGGGAACCTACAGCATGTACCTGAAGATACTTCGTGGGATTCCAGGGGCTGGTCCAGTCGGTTCCTGACAGGGGGCGCCCTGTCACGGCTGGGTCGAGCGGGTTTTCTGTCCCCCCTTTTTCCCTTCCCTGAAGCACCACCGCTGGGGTCGGCGGGCCTTATGGGTGAGTGTGAAGGGGGAGGCAGTGAAGAGGATCAAGCCTGCCTTCCCCTCGATATATAAAAAAAAAAAAAAAGGGGAGGCAGGTGGCGGCGGTCACCGACATAGCCTCTGTACCGCTGCACGGCGGTACATGGAGGTAGCGGCGGCTACCATTCCATGAGGTCCCAGACGCAGAAGCCGGTATCTGGAGCGCACGTGGGACCGCTGAAACGCCGGCGCCATTGCCGCCTGAAACGGAGGCTCCAAACAGGTGTGCGGGCAGGCACCGGCAGGCAGAACGCTGGGGCGCACGCGTGGGCGTCCCCGTTTATATCTTCCCCTATGTGGGCGCCCATGGTCCGGAGAGCGACCG
The DNA here is from genome assembly GCF_032444005.1 of Ranitomeya imitator. NCBI lineage: Eukaryota > Metazoa > Chordata > Amphibia > Anura > Dendrobatidae > Ranitomeya > Ranitomeya imitator. Next base: position 895,136,550 of record NC_091282.1, on the reverse strand, counting down.
GAAGTCGAGCGGGCGCATGCGCAGATCGCCACTTCCGCCGGCGGAGCAAGATATTAAATGGACGCTTCCAGGCGGGAAAATGTCGATAATTCAAACCTCCTTTGCACTAAACGCAGTGCGGAGGCCACCATGAGCGACCAGGAGCAGCAGGATGCACAGGAGATTGTACAGTTGTCTCCTGAGCAAGCGCAGGTACAGCGGCACCAGCACTCACAGCATCAGTGCAAGGGAAACACTTCCTCTCAACAGCGCAGCAGCAGTGGACGCTCAGGGTCACAACGCAGCCGGGTTTCTGTGAAAACCACGCGACTGGTGATGGATCCAGTGGTGGATATAGTCCCCAGGCCTGAGACGGTATCTCTTATCCACAGGGGGTGAGTGATCTACGTGAAAGTGCTGAGTTTAATACGAGGTTACTCTTTCTCCTAGGGAAGAAAATGTACAGGCAAATCAAAGCACAGAGTATGTGCTATATGCTCCGAAGAGCTTCCTTCCTCCTGGGAGAAAAAGCTATGCAGCACTTGCACAGAGAAAACGATTCAGGAGGAATCTCCGTCGTTTGCCTTAGACCTAAAGTCATTAATAAAGAGTCAGGTGGAGAGTGCCCTCAAAGGCATTAAAACCTCAAAGAAAAAACTCAAATCAAGACATAGGTCCCCTGAATCTAGTGTGGACGAGTCAGAAAGCGAAATATCTGATTCTAGTGATTCATCAGCCTCTGAGACCTCTTCGCTTTCCTCAGAAGGGGGACGCAGTTGCTTCCCTATCGAGGAGACAGACGCTCTGGTGAAAGCCGTCAGGACAACAATGGGTCTGGTAGATGAACACCCTAAAAAAACGGCGCAGGATATAATGTTCAGTGGTTTGGAACAAAAGAAAAGAAGAGCATTCCCAATAAATGAAAAAAATCACTCTCTAATTAAGAGAGAATGGAAGAAACCAGACAAAAAAGTTCTCTTGACTCCCAAGAGAAAATACCCTTTCGATGACCCAGCCTGCTCATCCTGGAGTAAGGCACCAAAATTTGATGTGGCCATAGCAAAGGCCTCTAAAAAATTCGCCCTGCCCTTCGAGGACATGGGTACTTTAAAAGACCCTATGGACAAAAAAGCTGAGACTTTCTTGAAAAGCTCCTGGGAGGCGGCAGGGGGTGGACTAAAACCAGCCATCGCGGCCACTTGTACGGCCCGCGCCTTAATGGTATGGCTCGAGCACTTAGATTCTCAATTAAAGGAAAAAGTCTCAAGAGAGACAATTCAAAAGTCAGTGTCCGTGATGAAAGGTGCGGCAGCCTTTTTGGCCGACGCATCGGTAGATTCGGCTAGATTAGCAGCCAGGTCAGCCTCCTTCTCAAACGCCGCGAGACGTGCCCTATGGCTAAAGTGTTGGCCAGGGGACTTGCAAACAAAAACCAAACTATTCTCAATACCTTGTGAAGGCGAATTTTTATTTGGGTCAACATTAGACGACATCCTCGACAAAGCCGGGGATAAGAAGAAATCTTTTCCCGGGTTCCCCAACCAGTCTTCCCCAAAAGGGAATAAAGATGGATGGGAAGACAAAAGGAATAAGAACAGAGGCTAACCCCCCCCCCCCCCCCCCGACAACAAGAAATTACAATGAAGGTATTCCCCGGGTCGGAGGGAGACTAGCCGGTTTTCTTCCAGCCTGGGAAAAAATTTCAAACAGTCCCTGGATATTAGGCATAATACGAGAAGGTCTCAAATTGAAATTCCGCACTCCTCCCAGCAATTCCTTCATGGTAACACCTCAGAGGCAATCACACGAACAGTCAGCTCTCCAGGAAGAAATTTTGAACTTAATTCAGAAGGGAGTGTTGCAAGAAGTCCCGTACCAGGAAAAAGGCATGGGCTTCTACTCTCCCCTCTTCCTTCGCGGGAAACCGGACGAATCGTACAGGGCGATCATAAATCTCAAAAGATTAAAGTTTCCTCGAGATTCAACATTTCAAAATGGAGACAATAAAATCTTGCGTGAAAGTACTCTTTCCCTTGTGTTTCAGGACTGTTCTAGACTTACGAGACGCATATTACCATGTGCCTATCCACAGGGATCATCAAAAATACCTCAGACTGGCAGTGAATATCCAGGGGGAAGTGAAACACTACCAATTCCCTGCTCTCCCCTTCGGGTTAGCCATCGCACCTCGCGTATTCACGAAAATAATGTCAGAAGTGATGGCCCACATACGGGAACAGAATGTCCTAATAGTCCCCTATCTGGACGACCTCCTCGTGGTAGGGACCTCATTCCAACATTGCAAACAACAGTTGGATTTGGTCATGGCTTCACTGTCGAGTCTAGGTTGGCTGCTGAACATACCCAAATCCAGAATAGTGCCAACCCAGGTACAGGAGTACTTAGGGATAGTCCTAGACTCGATCACGCAGAACTGCTACCTTCCTCAAGGGAAGATCCAAAAAATGACACAGGCAGTGTTACAGTTGACGATATCTCCAGTCACTACTCTAAGAAAAGCGATGTCCCTGCTGGGCTCCATGACAGCCTGTATCCCGGCCGTGCAGTGGGCACAATGTCAAACCCGGGACCTACAATGGGAGACTTTGGTCAGACCCAGTGAATTTAACCAAGGGGGTTTCTTGGGCACTACCGACGGAAAAAATCCTAACGACGGATGCAAGCCCCTGGGGGTGGGGAGCACACATAGACGATCAAGTGGCACAGGGGAATTGGAGCAAAAGTCAAGAGCTAGTCTCTTCAAACATGAAAGAACTGTTAGCGGTAAAATTGGCCCTAACGCACTTTCTAAAACTCCTTCACTCCCATCACGTAAAAATCTTTTCGGACAACCAGGTAGTGGTAAAATATCTAAACCACCAAGGGGGCACCAGATCTCGAGCATTAATGGAGGTAACCCAATCCATCTTCCACATAGCAGAACACAATCTGAAGTCCTTGACAGCTCTCCACATAAAAGGCTCAGAAAACCAAACTGCAGACTTCTTGAGCAAGACATGCTTAAAACAGGGGGAGTGGGAGCTAAAACAATCGGTATTCAACCAGATCGTAAAACTTTGGGGACAGCCAGAAATAGACCTATTCGCGAACAGTCAAAACCAGAAAGTAAAAACATTCTGCTCAATCGATCCCTGGGGGGGCCCAGTAGCTCTAGACGCCTTTACAAATCCCTGGAACTATCGCCTCGCCTACGCGTTCCCTCCGATATCCCTCATCCCCTTAGTGCTGGGGAAAATTCGGGAAGAAGGAGCAACAGTGATAGTAATAGCTCCATTCTGGCCCCGCAGAGTATGGTTTTCTTGGCTAAGAAAAATGTCCATATCAAGCCCTTGGGTTCTACCAGACACTCCGAAACTTTTATCCCAGGGTCCGGTGTTTCACCCCAGTGTAAAGAACCTACACATGACAGCTTGGCTTTTGAAAGGAAGCTACTAAGTGATAAAGGTTTCTCCCCCAATCTAGTATCCACTCTATTACAGAGTAGAAAACTCATAACCACCAAAATATATGTGAAAGTGTGGAAAAAATTTATGTCGGTATCTGGCGCAGACCCATCCGGGGAAATCCCAATAGGAAAAATTCTTGAGTTCCTGCAGAAGGGATTGGAAAAAGGTCTAGCTACAAGTACTCTAAAGGTGCAGGTAGCAGCCTTGGGAGCTTTGTATAACCATGATCTAGCCAGAAATCGCTGGATCATGAGATTCATTAGAGCCTCAAGTAGGTCCAGGCCTATTCCTCTCCATAATACTCCTCCATGGGATCTAAACCTTGTTTTAAATGCTCTAACAAAACCTCCCTTTGAGCCCCTGGCAGACGCTCCTTTAAAGATCTTATCTCTAAAAACCACACTCCTAGTGGCCCTAACCTCGGCTCGCCGCGTTAGCGATATACAAGCGTTATCTGCATGCCCACCCTTTACTCAAATACTTGAAGACAGTCATTCTTAAAACTGACCCGGCTTACCTCCCTAAAATCGCGTCACAATTTCATAGAACGCAAGAGATCTCTTTGCCCTCCTTTTGTCCCAGCCCCAAAAATGAGGGGGAAAAAATATTGCATACCCTAGACGTAAAAAGATGTCTGGTCCAATATCTATCAGCCACTAGGGAGTGCAGGAAGGATAGGGCTCTGTTGTCTGCTTCCAGGGTCCACGGAAGGGACAGAAAGCATCGAAAGCCACGTTAGCGAGATGGATAAGAGACGCCACCGCCCTATCCTACTCATCCTGCGGGACAGCCATCCCAGAGAATATAAAAGCTCATTCAACCAGAGCAGTGGCATCATCCTGGGCGGAGAGAGCTGGCGCTTCAATACAACAGATATGTAGAGCTGCCACTTGGTCTTCCCAGTCTACATTTTTCAAACATTACCATTTAGACTTGACCTCCTCTGATCTCACCTTTGGGCGAAGGATTCTAGAGGCAGTGGTCCCTCCCTAAGAGTTAAAATCTATGCAAATCTCTCTGTGGTGCCATCATGGGGGATAGAGAAAATCGTAGTTACTTACCAATAACGGTATTTCTCTGATCCCATGATGGCACCCGTATATTCCCTCCCTTTTCACACACAGGTGTGCACATTATAATGTACTAGTAATTAGCTTAAAGGTACCGTCACACATAACGATATCATTAACGATATCGTTGCTTTTTGTGACGTAGCAACGATATCGTTAACGAAATCGTTATGCGTGACAGCGACCAACGATCATGCCCCTGCTGGGAGATCGTTGGTCACTGGGGAAAGTCCAGAACTTTATTTCGTCGCTGGATCTCCCGCAGACATCGCTGAATCGGCGTGTGTGACGCCGATTCAGCTATGTCTTCACTGGTAATCAGGGTAAACATCGGGTTACTAAGCGCAGGGCCGCGCTTAGTAACCCGATGTTTACCCTGGTTACCATTGTAAATGTAAACAAAAAACAGTACATACTCACATTCCTGTGTCTATCCCCTGGCCTCAGCTTCCCGCACTGACTGTGAGCGCTAGCCGGCCGTAAAGCACAGCGGTGACGTCACCGCTCTGCTTTACGGCCGTCCGGCACTGACACAGTGCAGGGAAGCTGACGGCGCGGGACAGACACCGGAATGTAAGTATGTACTGTTTGGTTTTTTTTTTTTACATTTACACTGGTAACCAGGGTAAACATCGGGTTACTAAGCGCGGCCCTGCGCTTAGTAACCCGATGTTTACCCTGGTTACCAGGGGACTTCGGCATCGTTGGTCGCTGGAGAGCGGTCTGTGTGACAGCTCTCCAGCGACCACACAGCGACAAAACAGCGACGCTGCAGCGTTGCTTAATGTGACGGTACCTTTAGTCACGGTGCCTCTGTTAAGTTAAGTTTAATTTGTGCAAATATTGAGTTGCAGCTGAAGTTCTGTATAAGGCTCTGTAAACCAACTGATTTGGGAGAGAGGTACGCCCTTTTTCACCTGTAGGTTTCCTGTCCCTGGGGGCGGACCCCTCTGTCCCTGGTGCCATCATGGGATCAGAGAAAGTAACTACGATTTTTCAGCTGCAGTGACAGGACTACTGGTTGTCATTGAAGGAAACCTGAATGCAGCCAAGTACAGAGATAACCTGGATGAAAACCTCTTCCAGAGTGCTCTGGACCTCAGACTTGGCCGAAGGTTCACCTTCCAACAAGACAAGGACCCTAAGCACACAGCTAAAATAACAGAGGAGTGGCTTCAGAACAACTTTGTGACCATTCTTGACTCGCCCAGCCAGAGCCCTGACCTAAACCCAATTGAACAAGGAAGAATGGCAGAGGATCCCCAAATCCAGGTGTAAAAAACTTGTTGCATCATTCTCAAGACTCATGGCTGTACTAGCTCAAAAGGGTGCTTCTACTAAATACTGAGCAAAGGGTCTGAATACTTATGACCATGTGATATTTCAGTTTTAATACATTTAAAAAAATTACTACATTTCTGTTTTGTTTTTTTTTCCAGTCAAGATGGGATGCAGTGTGTATGAATACTTTCTGTACCCACTGCCATGTTTCTCATGACTGATTGCAGTGTTTTCTAATAGGCCTTGAGCATTTTTCATCACCTCAGCTCCTTGGCTGTTTGCCCAGACTTGCCCCTTCTGTCTTACAGGGATTGGATAACACCTTGTCCTTCACAAGCTATAGCCAAGAATAGGAGAACTACCGTATATACTCGAGTATAAGCCGAGATTTTCAGCCCATTTTTTTGGGCTGAAAGTCCCCCTCTCGGCTTATACTCGAGTCATATACCGGGAGGTCAGCAGGGGTGGGGGGAGCGGGGGCTGTGTAGTTATACTTACCTGCTGCAGCGCGGTCCCTGGCTTCCCCGGCGCTGCAGATTCTTCCTGTACTGAGTGGTCACATGGCACTGCTCATTACAGAAATGAATAGGCGGCTCCACCTCCCATAGGGGAGGAGCCGCATATTCATTGCTGTAAATGATCGGTAACTGTGACCGCTCAATTACAGGAAGAAGCTGCAGCGCCGGGGAAGCCAGGGACTGCAGGGACCGCGCCAGGAGCAGGTAAGTATACGGGGAGCGCAGCGCTGCGCGATATTTACCTGCTCCTCGCTCCGGTGCGGCTCTGTCTGCAGCGTCCTCTAGCAGTGACGCTCAGGTTAGAGGGCGCGGTGACGTAGTCAGTGCGCGCCCTCTGCTGAGCGTCAGTGCTGGAGACGGAGCCGCACGAGGAGCAGGTAAATATTGAAAGCGCCGGCGTCCTGAGCAAGAGAGGTGAGTATGTGATTATTTTTTTTTTATTGCAGCACCAGCAGCATTCTATATGGCACAGCATTATATATGGAGCATCTATGGGGCCATAATCAATGGTGCAGAGCAACATATATGGGGCGCAGCTTTCTATGGAGCATCCATGGGGCAATAATCAACGGTGCAGAGCATTCTATATAGCACAGTTGTATATGGAGCATCTATGGGGCAATAATGAACGGTATGGAGCATCTATTTTTATTTTTGAAATTTACCAGTAGCTGCTGCATTTCCTACCCTAGGCTTATACTCGAGTCAATAAGTTTTCCCAGTTTTTTGTGGCAAAATTAGGGGGGTCGGCTTATACTCGGGTCGGCTTATACTCGAGTATATACGGTACTTCAGCCCTGGAATTTGATTTTGGACGTCACATAAAGGTGCTTTCCCTTCTCCGACAAGAATCATATCGCATAACACCTTGCCCTTCGCAAACCATAGCCATAATATGATAGCCATTTCAGTCCTGGATCCAATGTTTGAGCACCACGAAATCAAATTCCTTCCTCCTGCAAGATTTTTTTCCGTCATGGAATTTAGAGTTATAGTTTGGTTTCCTCTCCAAGTTATTACATTTTGACTCCCAGGTAGAGCATGGTCTCACCCAGACAGCTCATTTCAACTTGCGGAATCTCTGCCTATGTCTGATCCTGTGTTCACAGGTTCAGCGTTCGTGTCTAGCTGGTTGTGTCGGTGAGTCACTCTTTGCCCTCTCAGTTGCCTACACAAGGCATCCTGTTGCCAGCACCAGGCGTCTTCCTTGGGTTCCCCCTCCCGCAGATGGTTGGACGTCGCTGAACCGATTGCTCTTTGCTCAGATTTCCCATTTGCTTCTGGGGAATCATCATAATAGTCTTCTAGTCTGGATCCGCTCTACTATTCTGGATGCATATTCGCAAGAGACAGAACTCCATCTCTGTCTTCCTTCTCTCTTCATCTGGGCCTAGGGCTTTCTGCATCTGTCATCATCAGGCCTCTATTAGTAGCTCTCTACCCTGTCTCTCAGTTATCTGTTTTTACCTTTACCAGGTTCTACAGAGTACCACTTTCTTCCGGCACCTTGGCGTTTTCGGGTCTGGGCAGAAATATATTTTGGATATTACAGTAGCCAGTCTCCAACCTGAGATTCTCGCCTCTGCTTGTACTCTTGACTGGCCCTTGTTTTTTCTTCACACCCTTGTGGACTGCTTTTGGACATCCCATGGTTTTCTGTGACCCCCAATGAAGCAAAAGAGAAAAGAAGATTTGGGGTTTTTACTCTAAAATCTTTTACTCGGCGCCTTCAGTGGTCGATACAGTACTGCTCTTTCTAGTTGTCTTATGTTTTCTGTTTGGTTGCTCCTCCTACTGCTGTTACACTAACTGATCGTCTTGGTTCCAGTCGGTGGGTGTATACTGCTGAGTAGGAACTAACTTTTTTTTATTGCCGAGTTGCAGCAGCATACACCCATCTTTTCCTGTGACCTGTAATGAAGACTCCTATAGAGATTTTACAGTAAGACCCCAAAATCTACCTTTACACGACTTTCAAGTACCGTATATATTTGTATAGCAAAACATGTGAACTAAACTTCAGGTTCACTTAATCTGTTCAAGAGGTTGTCCATGAATAAGAAAATGCTTTCTTTTTAAAAAAAACAAAAACAGGCCATTCTTGCCCATAGGCTTTGTCTGGTATTACAATACATCGGTGAATGTCCCCAGGCTGAAATCTTCAACACCAAACCTGGATTGTGGTGCTGTTTCTAAAAGTGAAAAAGGAGATCCTTGGCAATCTACTTAAAGCACCACTCCAGTATTAATTTTTAAATCAGCGATTGAGTAGTGCTAGTAATCTGAGTTTCCTGAACCTATTCTTATACTGTACAACCGTATTATACTCCTTCAGCTCTTTCCGGCGCCGCTCCGGTCCCAGGTCACATGTGACCAAAACTTCAGACTGATCAAAAGTCCTGTAACAGTTAGTGATGAGGGCAAGTACTCATTACTCAAGTTTGCCTAAAATACTCGAGTATGCATCGAATATTTCTGGTGTTTGAGTGACAAGTTTGAGTTCCTGCGGCTGTAACAAATAGAGGAAAAGTATAACAGAAACATATGCACCACTTCTGTATTTATCACCCACTCCTGGTTTTGGTTTACAAATACTGATGTAAAATAATGACCAAATACTGCTAGTGTGACGGCAGCCTTAAGGTACCGTCACACATAACGATATCGTTAACGATATCGTTGCTTTTTGTGATGTAGCAACGATATCGTTAAGGAAATCGTTATGTGTGACAGCGACCAACGATCAGGCCCCTGCTGGGAGATCGTTGGTCGCTGAAGAAAGTGCAGAACTTTATTTCGTCGCTGGATCTCCCGCTGACATCGCTGGATCGGCGTGTGTGACACCGATCCAGCGATGTCTTCACTGGTAACCAGGGTAAACATCGGGTTACTAAGCGTTACCCGGGGACTTCAGGATCGTTGGTCGCTGGAGAGCATCGTTGTCGGTATCGCTGCAGCGTCGCTAAGTGTGACGGTACCTTTAGACAGCCACACAACATGAGGGGCTTGCCTGTTTTTGTCAGGGAATCCCCACATGTTTTGTGGATATCTAACAGTTGTGAAACATAGTTACTCAAACATGTCACTCAACCACCCACGATACTCGGTGCAAACCCAAGGCATACTTTAGTAACGAGCACTTGCACTATTCTCTAGTAGCAGTCACAACCTCTGTCTGGACTTGTTCTGGCTCTCATAGATTTACATTGTGTTGTGACTTCTGGATTGCCCAGCAAACAATGGAGTGATCCAGCAGGTTACAAACTGTTGGAAACCTACCTGACCAGCGCTAATAGAAGAAGACGGCAGCTGGTAAGTAGACCTGAGACAGGGAACTTACGCTACTAATACCACTCCAACACCACAATAAAAAAAGACATTGGGGTGGTGCTTTAATGCTCTGTATTTATGTATAGAGTTAATTGAAAGCATGTGGTGTTGTCCATGAAACTTTGACGTCTGTGCCGGTGCCTCGTCTCTCTATTCCCGCTTCCATCTTTGGCCCACTGTTCAGTTTCCTTGTCATATTGCTGGGACTCGTTGATTTGGCCTATCCGGAAGCTCTGAGGTTAAAACCTAACTAGCTCTTGTATGTATCTTAGCTCCTGTGTCTTAGTGGATATTCCATCCTGACTTCAGCTCTTTTACTGACAATTCTGCCTGACTATTTTGCAACCGTCCAACAATCCTGCTGGTTCTGACTGTACCTGATGATTCTCTTGTCAGCTTGCAACTCCAACTTTTCTTAAAAATATGCCTTAAAAATAATATGAAATAAAATTTGGGAGATGCACAACATAAAAACAGACATCTATAGGTTGGAACATGGGAATATAATCTAAAATGATCAAATGTCAATAAATTATGCATAAGTCACAGATAAGTTCATATAAGTGCATCAACTTCTGTCTGAGTATTGTACAGGGACCATAAGGAAGCACATAGGGGTGCGGGCATCCCTATGGTCTTTGGGTAACTGTACAATACTTTATCATATTTAATATCACGTCATTGCTATTCTAGTTTTTTTGCTAAAAGGTATATTTGTACATTCGTATCTCAGATAGAGGTTTTGTGGTAACTCAGATACAGATTCATGCACTTATATGAACTTTTGGGTACCCATTGACTTTTGCATAATTTATTGACATTTGATCTTTTTTGCATTATATTCCCATGTTCCAACCTATAGATGTCCATTTTTGTCTTGTATTTCCCTGATTTTATTTCATATTATTTATCTGACGTGTTGTTTTGTTTTTTTATTGTAATTTTTGTTGAAAAATTTTCAATTTTTACAGGAAAAGAAAATGTTTTGCCATTTTAAATTTTTCGCTATCATTTATAGGATGTCAGCCAATTTTATTCTATAATACTTTAACTTTCGGTTCAACATTTTGAAATATATAAAGTGTAAGTGCTCCCAAGCGAACACAAGGGGAAAGGGGGATATTATCTAGAATGTTGTGACTTATGAATATCCATCTCATAGAGGTCATGTATTTAACATGGCTCAAAAGGAATCCCAAGGAGACCAAATAAGGTTAAATCTCTCTGCGGTATTTATATGACATGTTCTAAGAAAGATTTAATAAAACATCATTTTTATCGATGAAAAGTGTGACTCATTATGTTTGTAGCAATTATTATGTTTTTTGATGCTCATATTTCATGACTTATATGGGTTTTTCAAATAGGTTATCTCAGTGGTTAAAGGGTGGAGGCCATGGTAAACCTACAGGATCTGGTAAACTGAGTGCCTAGCGCGAAGCCTGTTTGTGGTAGCCATTTTTAGAGATGCCAGGTGACCACAAAACTAACGTAATGCTGAATTGTTGCCAACAACTCAGAAATCCAGCTATACCTCTCCGATTTGTATTGAAGATTGTTATCATTTGTATAATCCAGAATCAGAAATACATAAAGATTTGGCTATATTATTGGATTTATTATTGTTATATTTTATATGTATGTACTTTTTTTCCTATTTGAAATCAGATTACTGAGTGGGAACAGGGACCAATTCATTAAAGGGATTGTCCACTACTAGGACAACCTCTTCTCAGTCTGAATGTTTGCCCCCGTTTAAATAAAAACGCCCATACTGGCACCGTTCCAGCGTTGTCGGCACTCAAGTTCCCAGGGCTTATGTCATGTGAGCGTTGCACCCAATCAGCACTGGCATCACTTTTCCCCTCCTTCAGACTTATAAGTAGCAAAGAGGACGTGAGCGGCCTGCCACAGCTCTCACTTCCTTTTAATTACTTATAAGTGTGAAGGCGGAGACAGGGAAGCCAGCGCTGATTGGTCGCAGGACTCGCGTGACCCCCAGAAACACGAGTGCCGCTGGAATGGGCCCGACACGGGAGGTCAGTATAGATATTTTTATGTTAACAGGGTCAAACGTTCAGAGTGAGAGGGGGTAGTCCTAGTAGTAGACCACTTTAGGACTGCCACACGCCTGATACGCCAGTCGTATTGGCATGCAATGATTAGAATCAAAACCGTAGGCACTACTAAATTTGTGGTGCTCAAGTAGGTGCCCAAGCCATACAATATTAAAGATAAACTTGGCACACACTGGACTAGCGGTGGATACTGCGTCCGTCACTCCTGTCTCTTTGTGCCGGACCCTGCTTAACCAGGGACCGACTCTTTCTTCCAGTGGGGAACTTTCTAACCCTATGTGATCTATAAACTTATAAATACTTAAGTGAGTTACATTGATGAAGGTCTAAATAGACCAAAAACGTCTGCTATATGTACTCTACTTCATTAAATCTTCACTGCATGTACGGGACGTTCGTGTGTGCCAAGTTTATCTTTATTATTGGCATACAAGGCGCCCGAATTCAATTAGTCGCTTGCCACTTAATGAACTTAAGTCTTAGTGGCGTGTACTTATTCACTGAAGTAGCGTTTCTGGCCGCCACTTATAATGAATTGGTCTGGAAGGTATGGTCCCGCTGTGCCCCGCCACGTCTCCACCTCGGCTCTGCCCATTTTGACAAATCTGATTCAAACTGATGTGAGAAAGTCAAATTCGCGTTGTGCAAAAATTGGCCCTACAGTGTATTCACAGAAACGTGAAAGGTTTTGGATCACCTCCCATTGTTTTTCTTGGATTCTGTGTTTGCATAATAACCATATTATTTCAAGTTTTCAGCTATTACTATTCTGTTTTAGTGTGCAGAAGAAAGAGCGGTGAATCGGCTTTATCTTTCCTTCATTCTACATGCCCTCATGAAGGAACTAGATATATGGACCGTGTCTACAAAATTCAACATGCCACGTGGGTTTATCCAGAATCTTCTGAACTCGTCTGCATCTTTCTCTTCCTGTGTGCTGCATTTTTGTGAGGTAACTCCTCTAGAAAAACGTGTAAATGTAAATTATTCATCCACCCAGGACTCTACCTTTTACTTGTATTACATCTTACTTGAGTCCTAATTTGTCATATCTGGTTTTGGACTACCCTTCTGATTGACACTTACAAGTCACTATTTAATTCTAACAATCTCATGATATATTACTGCCTAAAACAAATGATGAAAAATAAAAATATCTATTTATTGGTCTGGTATATTATAATCTTGCTGTAGAGTTAAATAAAATGAAAGAATGTCAATATGAGTGGTCTAAAAAAGAAAAGGATGAAAACGAGTCTTCCGTTGTAGTTATGGATCTTCATATTTAATGATTAAGTAAGTAGAGAAAATTTCTGGTGGTACTTCTATGTATATGCCCTGGTAGCACTGTTGTTGCAGAGCCAAAGAGTGAAGCATGGACACTGCCATCACTCCTAATTCTGTTGCATGTCATGTAATACTAAAACCTTTTTATTTTTTTCACCATGCTCTTTCAGGGAAGTAAGGTGGCGATCTATCAACAAGATGCTGTTTTTCTTTTTGTTTTCATCTAGTTTAAACTTGTTTTTCTTTCTCTTTCGCCTTTCATTGGGGGACACAGGAACCATGGGTGTATGCTGCTGCCACTAGGAGGCTGACACTATGCAAATAAAAAAGTTAGCTCCTCCTCTGCAGTGTACACCCCACCGACAGGAAGTAGGATATTCAGTTTAGCTTAGTGTCAGTAGGAGGTGGACACGGGTCTTTCATTAGACCCTTATCTACCTCAATGTGCGTCGTTCCTTTTCAGGTTTTCCGGAGGGATACAGGGTGAGCAGTCACACCTGTACTCCCACTATGCGGACTATGAGTACGGCGTGTACTGCCACCCCGTATCCTCATAGATCCCTCTCCAGGACCATGATCCGGGCACACAAGCGTGCTCAGAAGTCCGGTCCTGGCTCCGTCCCCCACCCACTCGCCCACCAGAGCCTGTCGGTCGGAGGAGACGAGGACGTCCAGCTCCACGGACGTCTAATACCTTCAGGGCTTCAGGTTAGTAACGGACGGCGTGGGATGTTTAGGTGAGTATTCCCTTCCCACCGATCCCCCTATCCCTCGGTCTCTCTTCATAGACAGTCATGGGGGGGTCCCTGCGGATTCTCTGTTACAGGGGCGATCGTTGGACGTCTCTTTATTGGGAAGTTTTCCACACTGCGGCACTTTTTTGCTCTGTGCGGCGCCCTGTAGGCAGCCGGGCTGCCGTTTCTGCGGCTGCACTTTCCCCCTGACCTGGCGGTTTGCGCGGCACCTGCGCCGCTTTCATGCTCGGCGGCCGCACCTTTACAGGCAGCGGCTCTGCCTTGTCTGCGGCCGTACCTTTGTTCCAGGCAGCCGCGCCGTTTACTCCGGCGGCCGTACAGTTTGCTCCCCGGCGGCCGCACAGTTTTCCGGCGGCCGCCCGGTTTCCTAACCGGCGGCCGCATGGTTTCCTAACCTGCGGCCGCAGTGCTTCCTAACCGGCGGCCGCACGGTTTCCTAACCGGCGGCCGTTGTGTTTCCTAACCGGCGGCCGCAGTGCTTCCTAACCGGCGGCCGCAGTGTTTCCTAACCGGCGGCCGCAGTGTTTCCTAACCGGCGGCCGCAGTGTTTCCTAACCGGCGGCCCCACGGTTTCCTAACCGGCGGCCGCACAGCTTTCCGGTCCCGTGGCCCTCTCCGGCGCCCACCAGCTTCTAATTTAGGTCCCGGCTTCTCCCGGGGCCTACTCTCGGCCGTGACTCCGCCCACTTCCTGCGTTCTCGGGCGGGCTTTTTTCCCGCCCGTCTGTCTCGACTAGCTCCGCCTCCCGGCGCCATCTTGGTGCTCCTGGCCAAGCAATTAACCCTGCCCACTACCTCCGTATTCTCGAACCAGGAACGCCTTATGCCCCCCTCCAAAGTGCGTGAATCCCGGCGTCCTCCTCACTTGCGGTCGCCCCAGCCCCACAGCTGGTCCCGGACAGGAGAGTTCCAGAGGTCTGCTCCTTCTGCCTGCACCGTCTGCCTGCACCCTTGCCTTTAAGGACCACTGAAGCGCATCACCTGCCGTGAGTAGCTCTGCTCTGCAGTCTGACACTCTCTTCTGCCCTTCTGTCTCCTAACCTTCTGGTCTCCGCTATGTCAGTCCTGCAGCAACCCGATTGATCCCCGGCCGATCCGCCCGTGAGTGATACCCCCATCCCAGGCTGGGCCTCCTCTCTGTCTCAATCGGTGGCCAATTTAACATGGGTTTCTCAAATCCTGGTGTCCATGCCTGATCGGTTACCCCTGCAGACCCCCGCAGTAGCCACCGGGTCGCAGGAAGCTCCGTCCAAGCCCTCCAAGGCTAGCTGCAAAAGGTCCAGACAGGAACGCCGGTCTGAGTCATCTTCTCGCTCCATCTCGCCACTCTGTCCTCCTCTGCGGTCGGCGTTCTCCCGATCCTCCTCCGCTGAGTCAGGCGAGGCTTTCTCTGATGCGCCTTCGGAGGATAATTTGGGGCCGGATTCGAACCAAATCGCTAACATGAGAGATATGGTTCAAAGCCTCATTGGAGCGACCAATCAGACCTGTGGCATCGAAGATTCCTCTACGAAACCCGCAGATCAGGCGGTTTCGTTTAGACGGTCTAAGCTACCTCCCAAGGTATTTGCTCCTCATCCTTCTGGCCAGAGAAAGAGCGAATTCGACCAGACGTTCTCTAAGAGACAAGTGTCTTGGAGCCTCATATCTCTTTCCTCCGGATCTCATTGCCAACCGGAATAAGAGGCGTTAGAGAACGACCTCTCCCCCTGTGGATCCGTCGGCTGCTAGACTTGCCGCCAACACAGTCCTTACGCTGTCCGGTGGGCAGCTCTGAAAGATTCCATCAATAGGATCATGGAATCCTTCGTGAAGTCGGCTTTCGAAACTGCCGCATCATCCCAATGCCCGGCTTTGGCCTCCACTTGGGTTTCGAAGTCTGTATCTGAGGGGCTAAACAACTCCGTTGGGGCATTCAAGCTGGAGCTCCGTCAGTCCGGCTGGCGGAACTTGCCACCCAGATTACTCATGCCGGGAAATAATTTGTTCCCTGGACGTCGCGTCTTCTGCCGCACAGGCGCCCAGTAATGTTGCTGCCAGCTGTCGCACTGTTTGGCTCAATAGTCATCGAAGAAGTCCCTTACTAGCCTGCCTTTTCAAGGTTCACGTCCTTTCGGTTCCAAGCTGGACCAAATTATTAAGGACGCCTCTGGTGGCACCAGTCCCCTTCTCCAGACCTCACCTACTTCCCCTTAGGCGGCTACTTTGGTCTTTTCGACCTTTTTCGTAGTTTTGCGGCATCAGATTCTTCTTCACAACGGCAGAGGCCACAGGCACGTTAAGAGAAGAAGGTATTCTTCGGCTCACTCTTTCCTGGCGTGCCCGCTACTCCTAAGGTGGATTCTCCAGGTTCAGGACTGGAAGTTCCACCTAGGCATGACCCACAACTAGACCCCAGCCCGTTTCTCAGACTGGGCAATCGTCTCCTGTTCCTCAGGGACGTCTGGGTCTCCTCAGTAGAGGTCGCATGGGCCAGGGCTCTTGTTCCCTCTAGATACAAAATCTTCATTTCACGGTCCTGGGATCGTTTTCTCCAAATCCCAACCTCCAAGAGACCCCGTTCTAGTCCCGGGTTTCTTTACTGCCATTGTTTCCCTCCTTAAATCCGGGGTAATCGTTCCCGTCCCAGAACAGGAACGGTTCAACGGTTCACAGGCTTCTCTTCGAATCTTTTTGTACTGACAGAGGACGACAAGGTTCGTCCCAGTCCGGATCTCAATTTGCTGAACAAGAAGCTTCGTCGGAGACACTTCAGGACGATATTCCCTCGTTCAGTAATCGCTTCCATGGAGGCTCAGGAATTTCGGTTTCAGGCTCCCGAAAGTCTATCCATCTTTCCCAACATTCTAACCGTTGCGGGTGGCTCGTCAACAGGAAGAAGTTCCGTCTTGTTCAGCGCCTCGTATCTCCGGGCATGTTCTTCGACACTTGTCGGACCAGAGTCTTCCTTCCCGAAGACAGGATATCCCTCCTTTGTCAGGAAGTTCGCTTGCTCCAGGGTTCTCGGCTCCCCTCCTTTCCGATGGGCCTTAAAGGCCCTAAGGAGGTTGGTTGCAACATCGGAAGCAATTTTCCCTTCGCCCGTTTCATTCAAGACTTCTTCAGCAGGCTATTTTATCACAGGGGACAGGTCTGTCTTCTCCCTGCATCGTCCGATCCGGCTTTCTCCCGGGTCAAATGGTTCCTCGACTGGTGGCCGAGGTCACTTCTCTTATCCCAGAGTAGATCCTTCACAGCATATCCTTCCTTCCAGTTCCCTGGCAGGTGGTGATGACGGACGCCAGCCCGCTCGGCGGAGGCGCGGGGCTTTGTCTCCTGTTCTTTCAGGGTTGTTGGTCGGCGCAGGAGTCCCCTTTGCCGATCAATGTCCTCGAGTTCCGGATCATCTTTCTGTCTTGCCTTCACTGGGTAAGGATTCTCGGCAGCCTGCCAATTCGAATCCAGACAGACAATGACACAGCTGTGGCATACGTCTACCACCAGGGGTGGACTCGGCGTTCTCTGGCCTCGGCCGAGATTCCAGGATCCTCCTTTGGACCGAGGCAACGGTCCTGGTGAGCTCCGCAGGGCATGTCCCCGGCGTGGACATTTAGGCCGCCGACTTCCTCGGCTGCGAGGGCCTCGCGGCAGGGGAATGGTACTTCAGGAGGTTTCCTGTCGGATTGCTCTTCGATGGGGGACTCCAGAGGTGGACCTCATGGCGTCCCGATTGAACAGGAGGTCCCTCGGGTCGGCCCAGGGTCCTGTGATCCTCTCCCAGTGGTGTTGACACTCTGGCCTTTCCTCGGTCGCAGTTCGGGCTCCCCTATCGGTTCCCACGCCTTCCCTTGCTTTCCAAGCTGTCGAAGAAGATCAAGGCTGGATGGGTGCCGGTCATTCTGATCGTCCCGGATTGGCCCATGAGGTCTTGGTTTGCAGACATCGTCAATCTTCTCGCGGACACCCCTGGTGTCTTCCAAACGGACCCGATCTGCTGTCTCAGGGTCCGATCTGCCACCCGAATTATCGGTCGCTCAGTTTAACGTCGTGGCTGTGGACTCCACAGTTCTAAGAGCGTCCGGCCTTTCGGCCCAGATGAGTCACTCTATAATCCAGGCTGGGAAGCCTTCGTCTTCTTCCAGGATCTACTATGGTACCTGGAAGGCTTACTTTCGTTGATGCGAGTCCAACGCTTTTCACCTATGTCCTTTTTCCCTGCCTTCCATTTGGTTTTTCCTTCAGGCAGGACTGGATTCGGGCTTCGCTCTCAGTTCCCTAAAGGGCCAGGTTCCTGCGCTCTTCTTCTCTTTTAAGAAGACGTTATCTTCTCAGCCACAGGTTAAGACCTTACTTCAAGGAGTAGCCGTACAGGGCCTCTGTGGATTCATGGGATTTTAAGGTTGTGTTGGTCGTTCTTAGGGGTTCCCCCTTTGAGCCTCTCAGGGAGCTTTCCCTGTCAGTTCTATCTCAGAAGGTGGCTTTTCTCAGGTCCATTTCTTCGATCCGCCACGTTTTTGAGTTGGCGGCCATTTCTTGCCGACCTCCTTTCTTGATTTTCCCAGGCCTCCGCCTTCCTTCCTTTCTCGAGGTGCTTTTCATCTTTCCACCTCAACGAGGACATCGTTCTACCTTTCCTTTTGTCCAGCTCCGACTCATCCTCTGGAGTGATTGTGGAACAGGCTGGGCCTCGTCAGGGCAGTGAGGATCTCCCTGGCTAGCACAGCCACTTTCCGAAAGATGGATTCTCTTTTCGCCATCCCTGCTGGCATGCATAGAGGCCTGCTGGCTTCCAAGGCGACTATTGCTCGCTCTATCAGAACGGCAATTTTGGAAGCTTACCGGGTCAAGAACAAGAGTGTCCCCTCCTGAGATAAAGGCTCACTCTACCCGGGCAGTCGGCGCTTCCAGTGCGGTACGTAACGGGGTTTTCGCCGATGGCTTTGCAAAGCGACAACCTGGTCTTCCATCCACACGTTTTGCCGAACTATGGCGGACTCCAGCCTGGGCAGAAGGATCCTGCAGGCGGCAGTGGTGAGTCCTCGGACCTGATGGAAGTCTGTTTTTCCCACCCCAGGGACTGCTTTGGGACGTCCCATGGTTCCTGTGTCCCCCAATGAAAGGCGATAGAGAAAACAGGATTTTTGGTTGCTTACCGTAAAATCTGTTTCTCGTAGCCTTCATTGGGGGACACAGCACCCTCCCAAGTTGAACAGCTCTGTTTACTGTATACGTTTGAGTTCTTTGAACACTCTTTGAGCGTTTGAATCTGTTAATCTATAGAGCGCCGTAGAATTTGTTGGCGCTAGTAGATAAAGTTTATTATTATTATATTATTATTATTCTTTCTCTTTTACACGTTGCTTCTCCTACTGCTTTCTCACTAACTGAATATCCTACTTCCTGTCGGTGGGGTGTACACTGCAGAGGAGGAGCTAACTTTTTTATTTGCATAGTGTCAGCCTCCTAGTGGCAGCAGCATACACCCATGGTTCCTGTGTCCCCCAATGAAGGCTACGAGAAACAGATTTTACGGTAAGCAACCAAAAATCCTGTTTTTGTTTCAATAAAGGAGCTGGATGAATTCTGGGCTTACAAATCTCTTCTTCTGGAAGTCACCAAGAAGCTTAGTTATTGTGTGAAATCCGAGCTAATACCTCTAATGGAAGTGGCTGGAGTCTTGGAGGTTAGTTTAGCTGGAGTAGTCAATGGTCAGTCCTAACAATGAAACCACCTGCCTACTAAATGTTTTTTTTTTTTGTATTTCCTCCCCATCCAAGGCTTAGATTATATAAGGCCTCTATGACTGTCCTGTAACTTCCTACTTTCCTTCTTAAACCTAGAAATAAAAAAATGGAGCACTCCGTCTACACAGCATAAAATCTCTGCAGCTTTATGAGAGGAACATCAGTGTAAAGGCAATCTTGGCTTGAACCCTAGAGGTTACTTCTCTCATACCCGTGTTCTAATAAAGCTCTCAAGGATTTTACGCCGTCTTGTCCTCTGTGTGATACCAGTACATTGTACATGCCTTTTCCACCCATAGTTGATGAAACAACCTGTACACGTACTATCAGGCTGTGTGCACACATTGGATTTTTTTCTGCGCTTTTTCAGCGCAGATTTGTGACAAAACCTGAAGGGCTTCCTAATTCCAGCAAAGTGAGCGAGAATCCTGAAGTCTGGTGCACACATTGCTTACTTGTGACTGGCAGATCTAAATCTGCAGCATGTCAATTCATTCAGCATTTTGCTGCATATTTCACCAATACTAATGAGTGGGGGAAAATCTGCAAGAAAAACGCTGCAGAAACCACCCTTTTTTCTCCATCGTCTCATTGGGGGACACAGGACTGTGGGTGTATGCTACTGCCGCCAGGAGGCTGACACTAAGTAGGTATAAAAAAAAAAAAAAAGTTAGCTCCTCCTCCATAGTATACACCTTGCCACTGGCCCTGACAGCTCCAGTTTATGCTTAGTGTCCGTAGGAGGCACATCTCTGAGTTTTCCCAGATGCTTTTTTCTCTGAAGATAAGACAGGGGCGACGGACCCTTTTGAAGTGGTCCGATCTCCCCAAACCAACAACGGGCGAGCACGTGGAGTGTCGCCTCCACGTATCCTCTCCCGTGACGTGGGATTTTTTTGCCGGACTAAGAACCTGACCACCCTGAGGTAACGGAACCCTAGGTTGTACAGGCATTCATTCCTTGTCCGTGCAGCCTCCACTTCATCACCAATGCACGACTACGGTGTTTAAAGGAGGCAGACGGTCCCTCTCCTCGCCTTCTGAAGGGTGTAAGGAGTTAGAGTGCCTGCACCGTCTTTTAATATTTATATATGTATATATATATTTATATGTGGATTTTTTTATGTCTAACCTTATGCGCTGTCAGAGGGCTGCACAGGGGGGGGGGCTCCTGCTTCATCGTGCGTTCTGCTGGCGACTATATCCGGCGCTGTGCTGGTTTCCAGCGTTTTTTCCCCACAAGCAAACTTCAGCAGAGGCATGGGCGGAAGTCCCGCCCCTTTTTTAGGCGGTTTCCTGTTCGCTGAGGCATTATGGATCTTGTAGTCTGAGCATGGGCGGAAGTCCCGCCCCTTTTTCGGCGGCTTCCTGTTTTCTCTGTACAGCCTGTGGCATTATGGGTCTTGTAGTCTGGGGGAAGTCCCGCCTCCATGGCGACGGTTTACTTCCGGTTTCGAGCACCCAGCTTTCCCGGGAGAGCAGGGGAAAGAGTAAAATCTAGATCCCTGCTTCGGCCTAAACCGGGACCATGTGCGGTAACTCCTCCCACTTTTTTCAGGCATCCGCCCTGTGAATTAGTTTATATGTGTGGTTTGCACAGGAGACATGGTTCAGTGTTTGAGAGCATACGGGGACACAGGACTGGGGTAAGTGCTACTTCCCTCAGCCTGACAACAGTATTTGTTCTAGACCTAGTAGCTCATAAGGAGATACGGAGCATAGCAGCAGCAGCAATAGAGTCATGTCTAGAAAGACTAAGACTCACTCAGTTCTGTATACCTCATGCATTACCTGTCAGTCTACTTTTCCGCATGCGCAAAGTAACCATTTCTGTGAGGCTTGTGATTCCGAGCGCGTGCAGGAGCCCCCGTCTGCTACCCTGTCTGCTTCCCCGCCGGCTATCCTGCCGGGTGTGCCTGTACCTGGGTCGGCAGTGTCTCCCCCTGAGTGGGTCATATCATTAACGCAGTCTATGGCGTCTCTAACAAAGGCGGTTGAGTCCCTTCAAGCCCCTGTCAGGGACATTCATCCGCCTGTTTTGGAAAGATCCTCCGATTTTCAGGATCCTCCGGCCTGCAGGGGCCGTACTCCCTCTAGGCAGACACAGGGGAAACGATCCCTCACAGCGTCTCCCGGTCCGTCAGGTGCATCGGCATCTTTGAATCCTGTCTCTCGATCTCCCTCTCCTGCGGAATTGAGTGAGCACGGTTCGGACTATGACTCAGAGGGGTCTTTTGATTTAAGGTACCGTCACACTTAGCGACGCTGCAGCGATACCGACAACGATCCGGATCGCTGCAGCGTCTCTGTTTGGTCGCTGGAGAGCTGTCACACAGACCGCTCTCCAGCGACCAACGATGCCGGTAACCAGGGTAAACATCGGGTAACTAAGCGCAGGGCCGCGCTATGTAAACCGATGTTTACCCTGGTTACCATCCTAAAAGTAAAAAAAACAAACACTACATACTTACCTACAGCCGTCTGTCCTCCAGCGCTGTGCTCTGCTCTCCTCCTGCACTGACTGTGAGCACAGCGGCCGGAAAGCAGAGCGGTGACGTCACCGCTCTGCTTTCCGGCTGACCGACGCTCACAGCCAGTGCAGGAGGAGAGCAGAGCACAGCGCTGGAGGACAGACTGCTGTAGGTAAGTATGTAGTGTTTGGGTTTTTTTTACTTTTAGGATGGTAACCAGGGTAAACATCGGGTTACTAAGCGCGGCCCTGCGCTTAGTTACCCGATGTTTACCCTGGTTACCAGTGAAGACATCGCTGGATCGGTGTCACACACGCCGATTCAGCGATGTCTGCGGGGAGTCCAGCGACCAAATAAAGTTCTGGACTTTCTTCCCCGACCAGCGACAGCACAGCAGGGGCCTGATCGCTGCTGCCTGTCACACTGGACGATATCGCTAGCGAGGACGCTGCAACGTCACGGATCGCTAGCGATATCGTCTAGTGTGACGGTACCTTTAGAAGCTCCTGGTTATCAGGAATCTGTTGACAGTCTCATTGAGGCCGTTAACCAGACCTTGGGAGTAGAGGATGTGGCCACCTTACCTTCTGGTCATAAGGTGTCCTTTAAGAAATTCAAGCAACCTCATAAGGTGTTTTCTACTCATCCTGAGTTTGAGGATTTAGTCCAACGTCACATGGAGCGACCGGATAAACGTTTCTTAGGCCAGAAGGCCCTAGGTGCAAGGTATCCGTTCGCTCCAGAGCTTTGTAAAAAGTGGGCAGAATCCCCTTCAGTGGATCCTCCCGTATCCCGTTTGGCCTCTAGTACATTGCTGTCTCTTCCTAATGGGTCGTCTATTAAGGATCCGACTGATCGGCTCCTAGAGAGTCTAGCTCAGTCTCTGTTTGAGGCTTCAGGGTCAGCCCTCGCACCGTCTTTTGCGGCCACATGGGTTGCCAAAGCTATGATAGCTTGGTCAGAGTCTGTAACTAAGGCTCTTCAGGATAAGGGGTTTCCTGTAGAGGTGATAGAGATGTCAAATCAGATATCTTTAGCAGGAAATTATCTGATTAATGCATCCTTGGATGCGGCAAATTGTTCAGCATTGGCTGCGGCAAATGCTATTGCTATCAGAAGGGCCCTATGGCTAAGAAATTGGTGGGCGGACTCTACTTCAAAGAAGTCCCTTACATCCCTTCCTTATCAAGGTGTCCGTCTTTTTGGCGAAAAATTGGATCAGCTTATATCTGATACCACGGGAGGTAAAAGTAATTTCCTTCCTCAACAAAAGGTTAAGCAACCTTTTCGTCGCCAATTTCAAGCAAGATATAAATCCTTTCGTAACTCCCGGTGGTCTGTGGCACCAAGCGCAGGTCCCCCAAGTTGGCCTGTCCAAGACCGGGAGCACCAGGTCTCCTATAGGGCCAATCCATTGGCAAGAATGCGGTATCAACCGTCAAGATCTAGGGGATCTAGATATCCTCGATCTTCGGCTAAATGACTGGAGGCAGCCTCTCGTCGCTTCCAACAGAGTAGGCGGTCGCCTACTACTGTTCCATCAGTCCTGGCTGTCAGTTGTTCACGACAGATGGCTAAGAGACCTGGTGGTTTCAGGGTACAAAATAGAGTTTTCCTGTCTCCCTCCAGGCCGTTTTTTTCCGTCCAGTCTTCCCAGTTCAAAAACCCGTCTAAGAGCTTTATTCAGAGCAGTCGAGTCTCTTCAGTCCAACGGGGTCATTGTCCCTGTTCCAAAGGAAGAAAGGTTCAAGGGGTTTTATTCAAATCTGTTTACGGTTCCCAAAAAGAATGGGACCGTGAGACCCATTCTGGACCTAAAGTGTCTAAACAAATTCATCAGCACTCGTCGCTTCCGTATGGAATCTCTCCGCTCGGTCATTGCGGCTATGGAAAGGGGAGAATTCCTGGCTTCCATAGATATTCAAGACGCCTATCTGCACGTTCCTATATTTCCTCCTCATCAAAAATTTCTACGGTTTTCCATAGGCGAGCGACACTTCCAATTCACTGCATTACCTTTCGGGCTCGCCACTGCTCCCAGGGTGTTCACGAAGGTGATGGCAACAGTGGTGTCAATCCTGCACTCTCGAGGCATAGTCATTCTGCCTTACTTAGACGATCTCTTAAGGTACCGTCACACTTAGCGACGCTGCAGCGATACCGACAACGATCCGGATCGCTGCAGCGTCGCTGTTTGGTTGCTGGAGAGCTGTCACACAGACAGCTCTCCAGCGACCAACGATGCCGGTAACCAGGGTAAACATCGGGTAACTAAGCGCAGGGCCGCGCTTAGTAACCCGATGTTTACCCTGGTTACCATCCTAAAAGTAAAAAAAAACAAACACTACATACTTACCTACAGCCGTCTGTCCTCCAGCGCTGTGCTCTGCACTCCTCCTGTACTGTCTGTTTGAGCACAGCGGCCGGAAAGCAGAGCGGTGACGTCACCGCTCTGCTTTCTGGCTGACCGACGCTCACAGCCAGTACAGGAGGAGTGCAGAGCACAGCGCTGGAGGACAGACGGCTGTAGGTAAGTATGTAGTGTTTGTTTTTTTTAACTTTCAGGATGGTAACCAGGGTAAACATCGGGTTACTAAGCGCGGCCCTGCGCTTAGTTACCCGATGTTTACCCTGGTTACCAGTGAAGACATCGCTGAATCGGTGTCACACACGCCGATTCAGCGATGTCTGCGGGGAGTCCAGCGACCAAATAAAGTTCTGGACTTTCTTCCCCGACCAGCGACAGCACAGCAGGGGCCTGATCGCTGCTGCCTGTCACACTGGACGATATCGCTAGCGAGGACGCTGCAACGTCACGGATCGCTAGCGATATCGTCTAGTGTGACGGTACCTTTAGTCAAAGGACCAACTTTGCAGGCATGCAGGGACAACGTCAACATCTCTTTGGACACCCTAGCTCGTCTAGGGTGGCTGGTCAATTTAAAGAAGTCATCTCTAGTACCATCTCGGAAGATGTCTTTTTTTTAGGGATGATCTTCGACACCTCTCGGGGGCTAACTATTTTACCCCAGGACAAGGTGCTTTGTCTCCGGCAGGAGGTAAAAATTCTTCGGCAGCCAAGTTTCCATTCAATCCGGTTCTGCATGAAGTTCTTGGGCAGGATGGTAGCAGCTATAGAAGCGGTTCCATTCGCCCAATTCCATCTTCGTCCACTCCAACAGGCACTTCTGTCAGCCTGGGACAGGAGTCCTTTGTCTCTCAACCTCAGGTGTCGTCTGGCTCCTGGGGTCAGGCAATCCCTGATATGGTGGATGAGGAGTTCCTCCCTACTTCAGGGGAAAGCCTTTCCTCCAGTTCATTGGCTGGTAGTCACTACAGACGCCAGCCTTCTCGGTTGGAGAGCAGTGTTTCTCCAGCACACGGCTCAGGGTCGTTGGTCCCCAAGGGAATCAACCCTTCCAATCAATCTGTTGGAAATAAGGGCAATTTGGCTGGCTTTGCAGCACTTTCACCATCTTCTGGCGGGTCGCCCGGTGCGGATCCAATCGGACAATGCCACGGCCGTGGCCTACGTAAATCATCAGGGGGGCACTCGCAGCAGATCAGCCATGCGCGAGGTAGGACAAGTCCTCCGCTGGGCCGAGAACAATCACTCTGTGATCTCGGCAGTTTACATCCCGGGCAAGGAGAACTGGGCAGCGGACTTTCTGAGCCGACAGGGGCTTGCGCCCGGGGAATGGTCTCTTCACCCCGATGTTTTTCGGCAGATATGTCTACGCTGGGGAATCCCGGACGTGGATCTAATGGCCACCGGGTCGAATACCAAAGTACCCAGGTTCGTTGCTCGGTTTCGAGATCCAGGAGCAATTGCCGTAGACGCACTAGTCCTAACTTGGAACCAATTTCGTCTTCCATATCTGTTTCCTCCCTCTGGCGCTGCTTCCAAAGGTCGTCAGGAAGATCAAGTTAGAGGGAGTTCCGGCAATTCTAGTCGCCCCAGATTGGCCTCGGAGGTCATGGTACGCAGACCTAGTTCAGCTGATCGTCGGGGTTCCTTGGCAGCTACCAATGCAGCCAGATCTTCTGTCGCAGGGGCCGATATTCCACCAGAACTTAGAGGCCCTGCGTTTGACGGCTTGGCCGTTGAATCTTGGATTCTGACCCAGGCCGGTTTTTCTCAGAAAGTAGCCTCAACTATGGTTAATGCTCGAAAGACAGCTTCAGCACGCATTTACCACCACACCTGGAAAGTCTTTCTCTCATGGTGCAGGAAGAAGGGTCTTCCTCCTCTTCGGTTTTCCATTCCTAATGTCCTAGCTTTTCTCCAATCTGGTCTAGACTCAGGTCTCGCTCCAAGTACCCTTAGGAGGCAAATATCCGCCTTATCGGTTCTTTTCCAGCGCAGGATTGCTACCAATCTGCAAGTAAAAACTTTTTTGCAGGGAGTCTCTCATATAGTCCCTCCTTACAAAGCTCCGATAGAAGCTTGGGACCTTAATTTGGTCTTGAGTGTTCTTCAGGAACCTCCATTTGAGCCCCTCCAAGATATTCCTTTAAGGTACCTTTCTTGGAAGGTTTTGTTTCTGGTAGCTATAACATCCATTAGGCGGGTATCGGAGTTAGCGGCCTTGTCCTGTCAGGCGCCGTTTCTACAATTTCATCAGGATAAGGTGGTGCTGAGACCAGCACCTTCCTTTTTGCCAAAAGTAGTCTCCTCATTCCACATTAATGAGGACATTGTCTTGCCTTCTTTTTGTCCTGCGCCTACACACCGGGTGGAAAAAAAAAAGCTCTCCATACTCTAGATTTGGTGAGAGCTCTGAGAAGATACGTTTCTCGGACCGCTTCTTTTCGAAAGACGGATGTTCTGTTCGTTCTTCCTGCGGGTCATAAAAAGGGACTCGCAGCCTCTAGATTGACCTTAGCCAGATGGATAAGAACCACTATTCAGGAGGCCTACCGTATCAAGGGTGCAGCCATCCCGGCTGGGATCAGGGCACACTCTACTCGGGCGGTAGGGGCTTCCTGGGCGCTTCGGCACCAAGCTTCAGCAGAGCAGGTTTGCAAAGCGGCCACTTGGTCCAGCCTGCACACTTTCTCTAAACATTATAATATCCACACTCAGGCCTCTGCTGATGCAAGTTTGGGAAGGAAAATTCTTCAGGCTGCGGTATCACACCTATAGGCGGTAAGTGCCTAGGGGTTTTCTTCCAGTGAGTCTTCTTCCCACCCTGGGACTTCTTTGGGACATCCCACAGTCCTGTGTCCCCCAATGAGACAATGGAGAAACAGGGATTTTTGTGTTACTCACCGTAAAATCCTTTTCTCCGAGTCGTTCATTGGGGGACACAGCTCCCTCCCTATTCATTTTATTTGTCTATGGAGTTGTTCAGACTATAGTATTATTCTAGACATGTTGTCTTTGCTCTAATGCTGTTTTGTTTTCTCTATCTCCTACTGCTTGTGCACCAAACTGGAGCTGTCAGGGCCAGTGGCAAGGTGTATACTATGGAGGAGGAGCTAACTTTTTTTTTTTTTTATACCTACTTAGTGTCAGCCTCCTGGCGGCAGTAGCATACACCCACAGTCCTGTGTCCCCCAATGAACGACTCGGAGAAAAGGATTTTACGGTGAGTAACACAAAAATCCCTGTTTTAGCCGCTGCATTTTTCCTGCCAAGAGATGCCGAAATTTCTGCACCAAATACTTAACATGTGCACAAAGCCTTACTGTAATCAAATGCTTTTATTTTCTATCTTGCATTGACGATATTGAAGCAAAAAAAGCTCCATTGGAAATGATGGCGTCTATAGAACACATTGAACTACTGCCGTGAGAATAGTGTTTACCAATCAATGTCTTGGTTGTCTTGATTACTATGATGAATGTGGGTGGGGGTAAGTGGTGGGGTCCACTGAGGGTCCCATATACATTAGACTGTCAGCCACTCCCACTGATATCGACAGGTTCGTGCGACCCTGTGTATAATGGTACCAGCCAACTGATTGTCGCGGAAGATGCTGGTTGGGCATGTCTGATTTCAGGCTTGGCTCTCCCAGACATAGACATGTCTGCCAGCAGCTTTATCATAGTAAACAAAGGAGCGCTCGGCCAAACAAAGTTCCTGTGTATGGGAGCGACTGCCGAGATGTCTTTCAGCTGAGCAATTGGCGGAACCATCATTCAACTTGGTTATCTAATGTGTATTGGGGGCTTTAACCCCTTAATGACCGCCAATATGTTTTTTTACTGACCTGAGATATGAGACTAGCATCCCCATACAGGTGACAATCCAGCAGCTGTCGGCTGTACACTATAGCTGACAACTTGTTGTATCAGCCACGATCAGTGTTGGCACCGTCTATATCTGTTTAACCCCTTAGATCAGGGGTGGGGAACCTCAGGGCCATTTACAGCCCTCGATGACCTTTTATCAGACCCCGAGCAGATTCTCAGGGACCGCATTCTTGGGCAGGGAGGTGAATTTTAATTACAACCAGCTCACTACTGAACACTGAAGGGCACGCAATGAAAGATTACGTCCTGAAACTAGTGCCAGAGTCAGGATGTACTTTGTGGGTGGAGTTTGCACTGCCTCCGAAGGATGGTATAAATATCCAAATGGCCCTTGGCAGAAAAAAGATTCCCCACCCCTGCTTTAGATGCTGCTGTCAATAGTAACTATGGTATCTAGATGGTTAACATAATGTGAGGGCTCTCTCTTTAACCCCATCGGCACCCTGAGATCATGATTGTGTGGTCCTGATGTTTGCCATGGCAATTCACCTCCAAATTGCGGCCTTAGAGTCTGACGGCTGTAGAGGTCTGTTCAGAAGTCGCCTATATTTAAGTGGTAAAAATACACTTTTTCATTCCTGTCAGGCCACTTTGTATTCTGTCATTAACATCACCTCAAGAGTTAATTATCTACCAGACAGCAGTTTTCAATATGTCGGGAGGGGGGGGTGCGATTTTTAAAATGGTATCACTTTTGGGGGCTTTCCAATATATAGCACCACTAAAGTCACTTCAAACCTGAATAGGTCCTTCAAAAAAATAAGTTTTGTAAATTTCCTTGAAAAAGTGAAAAACTACTGCTACATTTTTAAACTTTCTAAAATGCTAACAAAATAAAAGAACATTTTACAAATGGTGCTGATGTAAAGCAGACATGTGCGAAACATTATTTATTAATGTTTTTCTATGGTATGGCCATCTGGATTAAAGGGATAATCATTATAAGTTTGAGAATTGCACGTTGGTTTACATTTGTCAAATTTCTGACTTTTTTTTTTTTTTTATAAATAAATACAAAACATATAGACATAAATTTACCATTAACATAAAATATAACATGTCACAAAAAAACAGTCTCTATCATTGGGATCTGTTGAAGCGTTCCAGAGTTATTACCACATAAAGGGACACTGGTCAGATTTCAAAAGCTTTGCCCGTAATGTGGCTGCTCTTCTATAGCAGTCAGAGCAGTGGGGGCTGAGTACTACCAACTGCATTCCTGGTAGGGACAGATCTAAGCTTTGTGAACAGGGAGCAAACTAATCGATCATCTGGGAGAGTTACAGAAGCATTTGATATGTATTTCTCAATGTATTGATTGTTGCACGAGACATAACATGGGTAATGCAGACAAGGATAATAAAGAAGGAAGGTTTTGTTCAACTATCTTTGTTTTCTACATTTTCATTCCCTTTAATTCTTCTTTCCCTATTCAGTCTTCGCCATTATTGGTTCCCACTTTACGCACAAACATGTGTTTTAGTACATTTTTCATTCTAATAATTGAGAGCCCAAAATGTGAAAAGAAGCCTACTAATATTATCACTTGTATCTTCTGTAGGCCCGAGCCAAACAACTTTACAACGCTGGTTACACCACTCTTGCTCATTTGGCTAATGCTGATCCACAAATGATGGTGAAAACCATAGAACATCTGTCAAAACGCCAAGCAAACCAGATAATTAGCTCCGCTAAGGTGAGGAATCTGCAGTAATTTGTCATTTATGGATTTTCAGTTCCCCAGTGTCCTCGTGGTAGCACACGCCATGCTTTTTAGCTATAGTTTTATAACGCTGTGAGTCCCAATCAGAACAGCCTGGCTCTGCCAACTATACAGATATAAATAAAATTACCAACGCCATTTTGAAGGGAGTCTGTTATCACAAATTAAGCACATAGTGGATTTGTAGATACTTTATATCCAGTACAAGACTTATAGTGTTTTAATTGCTGCCTCTGTTCTGCAGAAACTGAAGCCTAATCGTATGTGCTAATTAGTGTCCCTGGTGAACCCTTGGTGTGGCCAAGGGGCTTAGGGCACCATTCTGCCCTCCAGTTTTGCGTGACCTCACCTTCTGAATAACAGCACTGGTTTGCCTGAGCTTTCCCTGCAGACCTTTTTCTCTCCAGGCAAGTTGAGGCTCAGTCACCAGTGAGGCACAGTCATGCAACATCTATGTGTGGAACGGTGCCCTGAGCCTCTTGGCCAGAATCCCTTGGACTGTAAAGCAAGCTCATTGTGATGTATCCAATCTATAGAATACATATTTGGTTGTTTTCTAGATGTTACTAAATGAAAAGGCTGAAGCTCTACAAGAAGAGGTAGAAGAACTGCTTCGTCTTCCAACTGATCTCCCAGATTTAATCATGGAACCCGAAAACTCTAAAATAAATGAATGAAAACCCTAGGTGGATCTGCCAGGTGTCCTGCTTTACCTGTATGCTACCTTCACTAGAGGCAGGAATGCTGAGCTTGGTGATTGATTAAGCTATTTTTTTATGAGTTGATAATTGCATGAAAAAACTATATCCATGCCCGGACTCTCAAAAAAAAAAAAAAAGTCTGAGTCCTGTTTACACTCCCCCAAAACGACACAGGGTGATTGGCATTTTTTTTTCCTTGTATGGGTGATTATATAGGAGAACTGTCAGTGACTCTATGATTAGGGGAGACAGAACACTTTTTGGCAGCATAGTAATTCCGCTTTTTACATGAAAATACTGAATATCATAAAATAAAAATGATTATTCTTGAGCTCAAGATTACTTCTCCTATGCTGCCCTCATGCAGAATAGCATTGTGGACCTGACTTATGTCAAACTGTAGAAATAATTTAGGTAGATTGTAAATTAAATTTATTTTATTTTTTAACAATTATTATTCGTTTCTTTTATTGTTTGTCTTATATTTAATTGTTGTGTGTGTTTTATATTCCCATAAAATAAATATATATTCTAGCTATTGAAACCATTCTAGGCCCACGTTGCAAGCATTCTTATTGCTACAATTTTGGCCATACATACCTACATACCTACATACATACATGCATATATTGTGACAAAGTCACTGGTAAAGTACTGCAGGTGAGATATGTAGCACTGAGATTGTTAGCTTCAATAAAATAAACCTAGGAAAAGTCATCCAGCACACAGTGATGCGAGGGTTTAATCATCCATGATTAGTTCTAAGATGATTGAACAGCTGTAGAGTGGGGGGAGTCCAGAAGAAAAATACTCAGCTTTGTAGAGCATTTGACAGTGGATGGGTCTGGAGGTGCAAGCTCTGGAGATGTGCTTTTGTGTTAAGTAAAGCTGGACATCTGGAGAATGCAGATCTCCTGGATTGAGTGCCTTTGCTAAAGGACATGGACGCTGGAATCTAAGCTACATGGGTTGACCAACACTATTGTATGGAGTACCTTACTTTATCTTTTGCTTTCTGCCAGACAAAGGCTGTATTTACATTTTTGGGTGACTTGGTTTATGAGAATTGCAATACACCTGGCTGATTTTAAATAGAATGGTTCCTGAGTCTATCTCTACCAGATATATACAGTGGGGAAAAAAAGTATTTAGTCAGTCAGCAATAGTGCAAGTTCCACCACTTAAAAAGATGAGGCGTCTGTAATTTACATCATAGGTAGACCTCAACTATGGGAGACAAACTGAGAAAAAAAAATCCAGAAAATCACATTGTCTGTTTTTTTAACATTTTATTTGCATATTATGGTGGAAAATAAGTATTTGGTCAGAAACAAAATTTAATCTCAATACTTTGTAATATATCCTTTGTTGGCAATGACAGAGGTCAAACGTTTTCTGTAAGTCTTCACAAGGTTGCCACACACTGTTGTTGGTATGTTGGCCCATTCCTCCATGCAGATCTCCTCTAGAGCAGTGATGTTTTTGGCTTTTCGCTTGGCAACACGGACTTTCAACTCCCTCCAAAGGTTTTTTATAGGGTTGAGATCTGGAGACTGGCTAGGCCACTCCAGGACCTTGAAATGCTTCTTACGAAGCCACTCCTTCGTTGCCCTGGCGGTGTGCTTTGGATCATTGTCATGTTGAAAGACCCAGCCACGTTTCATCTTCAATGCCCTTGCTGATGGAAGGAGGTTTGCACTCAAAATCTCACGATACATGGCCCCATTCATTCTTTCATGTACCCGGATCAGTCGTCCTGGCCCCTTTGCAGAGAAACAGCCCCAAAGCATGATGTTTCCACCACCATGCTTTACAGTAGGTATGGTGTTTGATGGATGCAACTCAGTATTCTTTTTCCTCCAAACACGACAAGTTGTGTTTCTACCAAACAGTTCCAGTTTGGTTTCATCAGACCATAGGACATTCTCCCAAAACTCCTCTGGATCATCCAAATGCTCTCTAGCAAACTTCAGACGGGCCCGGACATGTACTGGCTTAAGCAGTGGGACACGTCTGGCACTGCAGGATCTGAGTCCATGGTGGCATAGTGTGTTACTTATGGTAGGCCTTGTTACATTGGTCCCAGATCTCTGCAGTTCATTCACTAGGTCCCCCCGCGTGGTTCTGGGATTTTTGCTCTCCGTTCTTGTGATCATTCTGACCCCACGGGGTGGGATTTTGCGTGGAGCCCCAGATCGAGGGAGATTATCAGTGGTCTTGTATGTCTTCCATTTTCTAATTATTGCTCCCACTGTTGATTTCTTCACTCCAAGCTGGTTGGCTATTGCAGATTCAGTCTTCCCAGCCTGGTGCAGGGCTACAATTTTGTTTCTGGTGTCCTTTGACAGCTCTTTGGTCTTCACCATAGTGGAGTTTGGAGTCAGACTGTTTGAGGGTGTGCACAGGTGTCTTTTTATACTGATAACAAGTTTAAACAGGTGCCATTACTACAGGTAATGAGCGGAGGAAAGAGGAGACTCTTAACCCCTTAGTGACCGAGCCAAATTTTTGAAATCTGACCAGTGTCACTTTATGTGGTAATAACTCTGCAACGCTTCAACAAATCCCAGTGATTTTGAGATTGTTTTTTCGTGACACATTCTACTTTATGATAATGGTAAATTTAGTTCAACATTTTTTGTGTTTATTTATAAAAAAAAATCAAAAATTTGAGAAAAATGTTAAAAAATTAGCAATTTTCTAAATTTGAATGATTATCCCTTTAATCCAGATAGTCATACAACAGCAAACCATTAATAAATAACATTTCCCACATGTCTGCTTTACATCAGGACCATTTGTAAAATGTTATTTTATTTTGTTAGCATTTTAGGAGGTTTAAAAATGTAGCAGCAATTTTTAATTTTTTCAAAGAAATTTACAAAATTTATTTTTTTAGGGACTTATCCATGTTTGAAGTGACTTTAGGGGTCCCATATATTGGGAAACCCCCAAACGTGATACCATTTTAAAAACAGCACCCCTAAACATATTGAAAACTGCTGTCAGGTAGTTTATTAACCCTTCAGGTGCTTTACAGGAATTAATGCAAAGTGGTATGACAGAAATGAAAATGTGTATTTTTACCACCTAAATGTTGCTAACTTCTAAACAGATTACTACAGCAATCAGACTCTAAGGCCGCTATTTGGTCATGAATTGCCATGGCAAACATCAGGACCGCAAAATCATGATCTGAGGGCACCAATTGGGATAAAGAGGAAGCCCCCACGCTCTGTTAACCATTTATAATGATGTAGTCACTATTGACAGCAGCATCTAAGGGGTTAAACAGATTTAGAAGGTGCAAATACTGATCGTGGCTGGTGCAGCAAGTTGTCAGCTATAGTGTACAGCCGACAGATGATGGATTGTCATCTGTATGGGGATACTATTCTCTTATATCTAAGGTCAGTTAAAAGACGTATTGGCGGTCATTAAGGGGTTAAAGAAGAAGTTACAGGTCTGTGAGAGCCAGAAATCTTGATTGTTTGTTTCTGACCAAATACTTATTTTCCACCATAATATGCAAATAAATTGTTAAAAAAACAGGCAATGTGATTTTCTGGATTTTTTTTTCTCAGTTTGTCTCCCATAGTTGAGGTCTACCTATGATGTAAATTATAGACGCCTCTCATCTTTTTAAGTGGTGGAACTTGCACTATTGCTGACTGACTAAATACTTTTTTGCCCCACTGTATATATATATACAGTGGGGCAAAAAAGTATTTAGTCAGTCAGCAATAGTGCAAGTTCCACCACTTAAAAAGATGAGAGGCGTCTGTAATTTACATCATAGTTAGACCTCAACTATGGGAGACAAACTGAGAAAAAAGAATCCAGAAAATCACATTGTCTGTTTTTTTATCATTTTTTTTGCATATTATGGTGGAAAATAAGTATTTGGTCAGAAACAAACAATCAAGATTTCTGGCTCTCACAGACCTGTAACTTCTTCTTTAAGAGTCTCCTCTTTCCTCCGCTCATTACCTGTAGTAATGGCACCTGTTTAAACTTTTTATCAGTATAAAAAGACACCTGTGCACACCCTCAAACAGTCTGACTCCAAACTCCACTATGGTGAAGACCAAAGAGCTGTCAAAGGACACCAGAAACAAAATTGTAGCCCTGCACCAGGCTGGGAAGACTGAATCTGCAATAGCCAACCAGCTTGGAGTGAAGAAATCAACAGTGGGAGCAATAATTAGAAAATGGAAGACATACAAGACCACTGATAATCTGATTCGATCTGGGGCTCCACGCAAAATCCCACCTTGTGGGGTCAGAATGATCACAAGAACAGTGAGCAAAAATCCCAGAACCACGCGGGGGGACCTAGTGAATGAACTGCAGAGAGCTGGGACCAATGTAACAAGGCCTACCATAAGTAACACACTACGCCACCATGGACTCAGATCCTGCAGTGCCAGACGTGTCCCACTGCTTAAGCCAGTACATGTCCGGGCCCGTCTGAAGTTTGCTAGAGAGCATTTGGATGATCCAGAGGAGTTTTGGGAGAATGTCCTATGGTCTGATGAAACCAAACTGGAACTGTTTGGTAGAAACATAACTTGTTGTGTTTGGAGGAAAAAGAATACTGAGTTGCATCCATCAAACACCATACCTACTGTAAAGTATGGTGGTGGAAACATCATGCTTTGGGGCTGTTTCTCTGCAAAGGGGCCAGGACGACTGATCCGGGTACATGAAAGAATGAATGGGGCCATGTATCGTGAGATTTTGAGTGCAAACCTCCTTCCATCAGCAAGGGAATTGAAGATGAAACGTGGCTGGGTCTTTCAACATGACAATGATCCAAAGCACACCGCCAGGGCAACGAAGGAGTGGCTTCGTAAGAAGCATTTCAAGGTCCTGGAGTGGCATAGCCAGTCTCCAGATCTCAACCCTATATAAAACCTTTGGAGGGAGTTGAAAGTCCGTGTTGCCAAGCGAAAAGCCAAAAATATCACTGCTCTAGAGGAGATCTGCATGGAGGAATGGGCCAACATACCAACAACAGTGTGTGGCAACCTTGTGAAGACTTACAGAAAACGTTTGACCTCTGTCATTGCCAACAAAGGATATATTACAAAGTATTGAGATGAAATTTTGTTTCTGACCAAATACTTATTTTCCACCATAATATGCAAATAAAATGTTAAAAAAACAGACAATGTGATTTTCTGGATTTTTTTTCTCAGTTTGTTTCCCATAGTTGAGGTCTACCTATGATGTAAATTACAGACGCCTCTCATCTTTTTAAGTGGTGGAACTTGCACTATTGCTGACTGACTAAATACTTTTTTGCCCCACTGTATATATATATATATATATTTTTTTTTTTTAATTTTACAGGACAGGTGGTTGGGGAGTGTTTATATTTCCAGTGTGCTGTTTTCCTCTGCTTAAGAAAAAGGTACAGAGGGAGAAATTGTCTAAAGTGACTGGTAGTGAGGAGTGCTAGACTACAATGGAAAAATATATCTTTGTACCGTGTTAGCCAGTAGTTGATGTAGAAAGGCATAAATCCATGCGACACATGCTCCTGCTCTGAGTTTGTCAAAGGTCGTCATAACTTTGCACTCCCAGACTCTCCTGTCTAATACTGATTTGAAGTTACCTTTCAATACCAGTAATTTCATGTCCATGATGCTGTCATCAGGGCTGTCATGATTCCAATGGCAGGGAATCACAAAAGGACAAGCACCAACGAGCTCTAGAGTGATGGAACCTGAGCTGACCACGACCCTAAACCTGAACACACAAATAACAATAGCCGGGGAACGTGCCTACGTTGATCCTAGACGTCTCGCACCAGCCGAAGATCTAACTTCCCCTATTAGAAGAAACACAGACCTCTCTTGCCTCCAGAGAAATACCCCACAGAAATAGCAGCCCCCCACATATGACGGTGAAATGAGAGGAAGGCACATACACAGTATGAAAACAGATTCAGCAAAATGAGGCCCGCTAAAACTAGATAGCAGAGGATACAAAAGTAAACTGCGCGGTCAGCAAAAAACCCTTCAAAAAACCATCCTGCAATTACTTGAACTCATGTTCCAACTCATGGAACATGAGGAGCAATTACAGCCCACTAGAGCAACCAGCAGCAAAGAAACAATTATATGCAAGCTGGACAAGACAAAAATAAAGCAAAACGTGGAACAAGAAAATCAAAAATTTAGCTTGTCCTGAAGATTACTGAAGCCAGAAGCTGAGGTAACAAACACTCTGATAACCTTGATAGCCGGCGGGGAAATGACAAGAAAGCCCGGTTAAATAGGAAACTCCCAAATCCTAATAGAACAGGTGGACACCAGAGACAGCAGAACACAAATCACCCAGTACCATCAGTAACCACCAGAGGGAGCCCAAAAACATAACTCACAACAGTACCCCCCCCCTTGAGGAGGGGTCACCGAACCCTCACGAGAACCACCAGGGCGACCAGGATGAGCCCTATGAAAAGCGCGGACCAAATCATCAGCATGAACATCAGAGGCAACCACCCAAGAATTATCCTCCTGACCATAACCCTTCCACTTGACCAAATATTGGAGTTTCCGTCTGGAAACACGAGAATCCAAGATCTTCTCCACAACATACTCCAATTCTCCCTCCACCAGCACCGGAGCAGGAGGCTCAAGCGAAGGAACAACAGGTACCTCATACCTCCGCAACAACGACCGATGGAACACATTATGAATAGCAAACGATGCCGGGAGATCCAAACGAAACGACACAGGGTTAAGAATTTCCAAGATCCCATAAGGACCGATGAACCGAGGCTTGAACTTAGGAGAAGAGACCTTCATAGGAACAAAACGAGAAGACAACCACACTAAGTCCCCAACACGAAGTCGAGGACCCACGCGGCGACGGCGATTAGCAAACTGCTGAGCCTTCTCCTGGGACAACTTCAAATTGTCCACCACATGACTCCAAATCCGATGCAACCCATCCACCACCATGTCCACTCCAGGACAATCAGAAGGCTCCACTTGACCAGAGGAAAAACGAGGATGAAACCCCGAATTACAAAAGAAAGGAGAAACCAAGGTAGCAGAACTAGCCCGATTATTAAGGGCAAACTCAGCCAGCGGCAAAAAGGTAACCCAGTCATCCTGATCAGCAGAAACAAAACACCTCAAATAAGTTTCCAAGGTCTGATTAGTTCGCTCCGTCTGGCCATTCGTCTGAGGATGGAATGCAGACGAAAAGGACAAATCAATGCCCATCTTAGCACAGAACGTCCGCCAAAATCTAGACACAAACTGGGATCGCCTGTCAGAAACGATGTTCTCCGGAATCCCATGCAAACGAACCACGTTCTGGAAAAACAGAGGGACCAACTCAGAGGAGGAAGGCAACTTAGGCAAGGGTACAAGATGAACCATTTTAGAAAAGCGGTCACACACAACCCAGATGACAGACATTTTTTGAGAGACAGGGAGATCCGAAATAAAGTCCATGGAAATGTGCGTCCAAGGCCTCTTCGGGATAGGCAAAGGTGACAACAATCCACTGGCTCGAGAACAGCAAGGCTTAGCCCGAGCACAAACCTCACAAGACTGCACAAAAGAACGCACATCCCTCGACAAGGAAGGCCACCAAAAAGACCTGGCCACCAAGTCTCTAGTACCAAATATTCCAGGATGACCTGCCAACGCAGAAGAATGGACCTCGGAGATGACTCTACTGGTCCAACTATCCGGAACAAACAGTCTCTCAGGCGGACAACGATCAGGTTTACCCACCTGAAACTCCTGCAAAGCACGTCGCAAGTCTGGGAAGACGGCCGACAAAATCACCCCATCCCTAAGGATACCAGTGGGCTCAGAATTTCCAGGGGAGTCAGGCACAAAACTCCTAGAAAGAGCATCCGCCTTCACATTCTTTGAACCTGGCAGGTATGAAACCACAAAATTGAAACGAGAGAAAAACAGTGACCAACGAGCCTGTCTAGGATTCAGACGCCTGGCAGACTCAAGGTAAATCAGATTTTTGTGATCAGTCAAGACCACCACACGATGTCTAGCACCCTCCAGCCAATGACGCCACTCCTCAAATGCCCACTTCATGGCCAAAAGTTCCCGATTACCCACATCATAATTCCGCTCAGCGGGCGAAAATTTTCTAGAAAAGAACGCACATGGCTTCATCACCGAGCAATCGGAGCTTCTCTGTGACAAAACCGCCCCCGCTCCAATCTCGGAAGCATCAACCTCAACTTGGAAAGGAAGCGAAACATCAGGCTGACGCAACACAGGAGCAGAAGAAAACCGGTGTTTAAGTTCCTGAAAGGCCTCCACAGCCGCAGGAGACCAATCAGCAACATCAGCACCCTTCTTAGTCAAATCCGTCAAAGGCTTAACAACACTAGAAAAATTAGTTATAAAACGACGATAGAAATTAGCAAAGCCCAAGAACTTCTGCAGACTCTTAAGAGATGCAGGCTGCGTCCAGTCACAAATAGCCCGAACCTTGACGGGATCCATCTCAATAGTAGAAGGGGAAAAAATATACCCCAAGAAAGAAATCTTCTGGACTCCAAAGAGACACTTTGAGCCCTTTACAAACAAGGAATTAGCCCGCAGGACCTGAAACACCTTCCTGACCTGCTGAACATGAGACTCCCAGTCATCAGAAAAAACCAAAATATCATCCAAATACACAATCATAAATTTATCCAGATATTCACGGAAAATATCGTGCATAAAGGACTGGAAGACTGAAGGAGCATTAGAAAGTCCGAAAGGCATTACCAAATACTCAAAATGGCCCTCAGGCGTATTAAATGCGGTTTTCCACTCATCACCTTGCTTTATTCGTATAAGATTATACGCACCCCGAAGATCAATCTTAGTGAACCATTTAGCCCCCTTAATGCGAGCAAACAAATCAGTCAACAAAGGCAAAGGATACTGATATTTTACGGTAATCTTATTCAAAAGACGATAATCTATACAAGGCCTCAAGGACCCATCTTTTTTGGCCACGAAAAAAAAACCTGCTCCCAAAGGGGACGAAGATGGACGGATATGTCCCTTTTCCAAGGACTCCTTAACATAATCCCGCATAGCAGTATGCTCTGGCACTGACAGATTGAACAAAGGACCTTTAGGAAATTTACTACCAGGAATTAAATCTATAGCACAATCGCAATCCCTGTGAGGAGGAAGCGAATTGAGCTTAGGCTCCTCAAAAACATCCCGATAATCAGACAAAAATACAGGAACCTCAGAAGGAGTAGATGAAGCGATAGAAATCGGAGGTGCATCATCATGAACCCCCTGACATCCCCAGCTTAACACAGACATTGTTTTCCAGTCAAGGACTGGATTATGAGTTTGTAACCATGGCAGACCAAGTACTAGAACATCATGTAAATTATACAATACCAGGAAGCGAATCACCTCCTGATGAACGGGAGTCATACGCATGGTCACTTGTGTCCAGTACTGAGGTTTATTCATAGCTAAAGGTGTAGAGTCAACTCCCTTCAAAGGAATAGGGACTTCCAGAGGCTCAAGACTAAACCCACATCGCTTGGCAAATGACCAATCCATAAGACTCAGGGCAGTGCCTGAATCTACATAGGCATCGACGGAAATGGATGATAATGAGCAAATCAGAGTCACAGACAGAATGAACTTAGACTGTAACGTAATAATGGCAACAGACTTATCAACCTTTTTTGTGCGTTTAGAGCATGCTGATATAACATGAGCTGAATCACCACAATAAAAACACAATCCATTTTTCCGCCTATAGTTTTGCCGTTCACTTCTAGACTGAACTCTATCACATTGCATTGTCTCAAGTGCCTGTTCAGAAGACACCGCCAAATGGTGCACAGGTTTGCGCTCCCGTAAACGCCGATCAATCTGAATAGCCATAGTCATAGACTCATTCAGACCCGTAGGCGCAGGGAACCCCACCATAACATCTTTAATGGCCTCAGAAAGGCCATCTCTGAACTTTGCAGCCAGGGCGCACTCATTCCACTGAGTAAGCACTGACCATTTCCGAAATTTTTGACAATATATTTCTGCTTCATCTTGCCCCTGAGAGAGAGCTAATAAAGCTTTTTCAGCCTGAATCTCCTGGTTAGGTTCCTCATAGAGCAAACCCAATGCCAGAAAAAACGCATCCACATTAAGCAACGCAGGATTCCCTGGTGCCAATGCAAATGCCCAATTTTGAGGGTCACCCCGCAGGAAAGATATAATAATCTTAACCTGCTGAGCAGGGTCTCCAGAAGAGCGAGATTTCAAAGAAAGGAACAGCTTGCAATTGTTCCTAAAATTCAGAAAACTAGATCTATCTCCAGCAAAGAACTCTGGAATAGGAATTCTAGGTTCAGACATAGGAGCATGTACAACAAAATCTTGTATATTTTGAACCTTAGCAGCAAGATTATTCAAGCTGGAAGCTAAACTCTGGACGTCCATGATAAACAGCTAAGGTCAGAGCCATTCAAGGATTAAGAGGAGGAAAAAAAAAAAAAATCAGCCAGGCTGCAATTAGGGCTAGGCAGCAACCTCAGAGGAGAGAAAAAAAAAAAAAAACTTCCTCAGACTACTTTTCCTCCTACTTCAGCCCAAACATTTTGGGCCGGCTATACTGTCATGATTCCAATGGCAGGGAA
Organism: Ranitomeya imitator; assembly: GCF_032444005.1. Lineage (NCBI taxonomy): Eukaryota > Metazoa > Chordata > Amphibia > Anura > Dendrobatidae > Ranitomeya > Ranitomeya imitator. The sequence goes on along the minus strand of NC_091282.1, from coordinate 895,095,256 downwards.
TCACAAAAGAACAAGCACCAACGAGCTCTAGGGTGATGGAACCTGAGCTGACCACGACCCTAAACCTGAACACACAAATAACAATAGCCGGGGAACGTGCCTACGTTGATCCTAGACGTCTCGCACCAGCCGAAGATCTAACTTCCCCTATTAGAAGAAACACAGACCTCTCTTGCCTCCAGAGAAATACCCCACAGAAATAGCAGCCCCCCACATATAATGACGGTGAAATGAGAGGAAGGCACATACACAGTATGAAAACAGATTCAGCAAAATGAGGCCCGCTAAAACTAGATAGCAGAGGATACAAAAGTAAACTGCGCGGTCAGCAAAAAACCCTTCAAAAAACCATCCTGCAATTACTTGAACTCATGTTCCAACTCATGGAACATGAGGAGCAATTACAGCCCACTAGAGCAACCAGCAGCAAAGAAACAATTATATGCAAGCTGGACAAGACAAAAATAAATCAAAACGTGGAACAAGAAAATCAAAAACTTAGCTTGTCCTGAAGATTACTGAAGCCAGAAGCTGAGGTAACAAACACTCTGATAACCTTGATAGCCGGCGGGGAAATGACAAGAAAGCCCGGTTAAATAGGAAACTCCCAAATCCTAATAGAACAGGTGGACACCAGAGACAGCAGAACACAAATCACCCAGTACCATCAGTAACCACCAGAGGGAGCCCAAAAACAGAACTCACAACACAGGGCTACAAAAGTGTTTGGCCACAGGCAGGGGCGCCGCTACCATGTGGCAAGTTGAGTACTTTGCCTCAAGCGGCACTGCCTTCAATGAAGAGAGGGGGCGGCAGATTCTGCTGGGTAGTAACTGAATTTGCGTCCTAGAATCCCCTCATCACGCCTTCCCCGTCTCATGTGACCGGTCACATGATCGTGACATCATCACAGGTCCTCAACCTGAAGTCACTCCTCTCCTGCATCTGCTGGGGCTGCTCATAGAAGTCTGTTCTGTGCGCACAGGCCCTGTGATGATGTCACATGATCAGTGGACTCAGTGTATGCAGGACTCTGCTGTGCTGGTTGTCATGGTGCTGGAAGAGGGTAAGCTTATGTGTGGGGTCACGAGGCGTTTATAATGTGGATGTAGCGGAGCCGCGTGTGCAGGGCCGCCATCAGGGCATTACAGCCGTGACTGGCGTAAGGGGCCCGGTGAGCAGAGGGGGCCCGCATCGGGCCCCTACCGGTAGCCGCAGGCTGAACCGGGCCCTTAGCGGCGGCCGGCGCTGCAGCTGTACGCTATTGACATGCGGGCCCGCGCCCACACGTCAATAGTTAACAGCCGCCAGCCGCAGCGTGCAGGTCGCCGGCGTCTGACGTCATTGTCAGTCGCCGACGAGTGCACAGTGCAGCTGCGTGGAGAGAGGAGCGCGGCAGGTAAGTAGAACTTTTTTTTTTTTTCTATTAAGAGCGGAGAGCGGCGATCGGGGGGGGGGTTTGGGCAGAAGGCTGGACACAGAGGGGGCAGAAGGCCGCTGGACACAGGGGGGCAGAAGGCAGCTGGACACAGGGGGGCAGAAGGCCGCTGGACACAGAGGGGGCAGAAGGCCGCTGGACACAGGGGGGCAGAAGGCAGCTGGACACAGGGGGGCAGAAGGCAGCTGGACACAGAGGGGGCAGAAGGCCGCTGGACACAGAGGGGGCAGAAGGCCGCTGGACACAGGGGGGCAGAAGGCAGCTGGACACAGGGGGGCAGAAGGCCGCTGGACACAGAGGGGGCAGAAGGCCGCTGGACACAGGGGGGCAGAAGGCAGCTGGACACAGGGGGGCAGAAGGCAGCTGGACACGGGGCAGAAGGCAGCTGGACACAGAGGGGGCAGAAGGCAGCTGGACACAGAGCGGGCAGAAGGCAGCTGGACACAGAGGGGGCAGAAGGCAGCTGGACACAGAGGGGGCAGAAGGCAGCTGGACACAGAGGGGGCAGAAGGCAGCTGGACACAGAGGGGGCAGAAGGCCGCTGGACACGGGGGCAGTAAAGCTGGACACGGGGGGGGGGGCAGAAGGCCGCTGGACACAGAAGGGCAGTAAAGCTGGACACGGGGGGCAGAAGGCTGGACACGGGGGGCAGAAGGCTGGACACGGGGGGGCAGAAGGCTGGACACAGAGGGGGCAGTAAAGCTGGACACAGAGGGGGCAGTAAATCTGGACACAGAGGGGGCAGTAAATCTGGACACAGAGGGGGCAGTAAATCTGGACACAGAGGGGGCAGTAAAGCTGGACACAGAGGGGGCAGTAAATCTGGACACAGAGGGGGCAGTAAATCTGGACACAGAGGGGGCAGTAAATCTGGACACAGAGGGGGCAGTAAATCTGGACACAGAGGGGGCAGTAAATCTGGACACAGGGGGCAGTAAATCTGGACACAGAGGGGGCAGTAAATCTGGACACAGAGGGGGCAGTAAATCTGGACACAGAGGGGGCAGTAAATCTGGACACAGAGGGGGCAGTAAATCTGGACACGGGGCAGTAAATCTGGACACAGGGGGCAGTAAAGCTGGACACAGAGGGGGCAGTAAAGCTGGACACAGAGGGGGCAGTAAAGCTGGACACGGGGTGGGCAGAAAGCTGGACACGGGGGGGGCAGAAAGCTGGACACGGGGGGGCAGAAAGCTGGACACGGGGCACAGTGCTGGACAGAGATGGGGCAGAGTGCTGGACAGAGATGGGGCAGAGTGCTGGACAGAGATGGGGCAGAGTGCTGGACAGAGATGGGGCAGAGTGCTGGACAGAGTGCTGGACAGAGATGGGGCAGAGTGCTGGACAGAGATGGGGTAGAGTGCTGGACAGAGATGGGGCAGAGTGCTGGACAGAGATGGGGCAGAGTGCTGGACAGAGATGGTGCAGGATTGGAAACAGATGGGGCAGGATGGATACGATGGAGACAGATGGGGCAGGATGGGGAGATCATATGGGGTAGAATGGATACTCATGAGGGCAGGATGAGAGAACATATGGCTGGAGCCTGAAATGAGACACACGGTGGCCAGGATGGCGAATATTACCATAGGGGCTAATTAAGGGATATTATTATTGCAGTGATGTATTTATTTTATTTTTTGAGTATACTGTTTTAAATGGGGGGGGGGCGGTCCTGTTACTGTGTAGAGTGATACTATGTTGCCTTCTTCATGTGGTGTAATGTAGAAGTTGGGAAAATTAAGTAATGTGTTCTACAAGCGGAACTCGAGATAACTGTTTTATTTCCTGCAGAGACAAGTCCTGGTTGGATAAAGTGATGGCGGTCTGTGCTGGATGAAAGATGAAGGACTTCACCTAGAGACGTCACTGGTGAGTCAGTGTTACCTATACACTTACACTATACACTGTATACTATATACAGAGGTCCTGTGTACAATGTCACCAGTGATCACTGTATTATCTATACATTATATACAGAGCTCCTGTGTGTAATGTCACCAGTGATCACTGTATTACCTGTACACAGACACTGCTTACTAATTACAGATCTCCTGTGCATAATGGCACTGATGGTGATAGTATTGTGGGTTTTTTTTGTATTACTGATCAGTATTGTAGTATTCAGTCATTGTTGGTAATATGTGGTCTGGTCATGATGTGGAGGTAATATGTGGTCTGGTCATGGTGTAGCGGTATTTGTTCCTTGTATTTTATATTATTCGATCACTGTGGTGGTAATATGTCATCTGGTCATAGTGTTGTGGTATTTGTTCCTTGTATGTAGTATTATAGGTCATTTTAAAAATTGAAAAATAAATAAAAATATACCTAAATTGTATTGCATATTTTAACAAATATTTAGTAGGTTACAGTAGAGTAGGGCCCGGCCAAAAGTGTCGACCTTGTTGTGGTGGCGGCTTAAAAAATCTTTTGGCCAAAACAAAAGCTGCCGGCTATATGTGTGATCTGGTGATGGGAACTGTCAATGTGTGATAGGTGAGAAGTGGAGATTTTCCAAGAGAGAGTGGTGGGACTGTGGACAGTTCGTGGGGTGGAGCCTGGAGGCGGGGCTGGGGTGGAGCCTGGGCGGAGTTTCAAGGGGGCCCTGAAAATTTTGCCAGTATGGGGCCCCGAAATTTCTAGTGGCAGCCCTGCGCGTGTGTACGAGGTATGCGGAGCTGAGCCGCGTGTGTATGAGGTGTGCGGAGCTGAGCCGCGTGTGTACGAGGTGTGCGGTGCTGAGCCGCGTGTGTACGAGGTGTGCGGAGCTGAGCCGTGTGTGTACGAGGTGTGCGGAGCCCTGTGTGTACAAAGTGGAGCAGAGCCGTGTGTACGGAGGGGGGGGGGGTGCATTTTGCAGTTCACCCCAGGCAGCAGAGAGGCAAGGTTCATCTCTGGCCACAGGTACATCTATTCTTTTTTTCTTTAATTGGTTGGTGATGAGAATTTATCCTTGTTCTAAGCTTTTGTCCAACTGTGGGTCTGTATGTAGGGAAGACTGGAGAAAAGCTTAGAACGAAGACGTGATCTCATCTTCAACTGGGAAAGTAGGCAAACATTTTACTGTAAGGCCTCTGGGGATTAAAAGGAGTCCGTTCAAATGTGGTAACAATCTAAAATATTAATATGGGCATACGGGTTATAGACTAATAAAAAAAAGTCCTACCTGTATGCCTCCTATCTGATTCCTTGTTGAGAAATGATCTTTTATCACTTTTTATGTAAATGACTTCTTTCAGGCTCTGGGGAGGATGCTGCTTGGAAGATAACTCTGCCTCCAGAGATTATTTTACATGAAGGGGGAGTTACCAGTGTAATGGCCGCTCTGCTCTCCCTATCTCACTGCAGAGCTGTGTGCAATTATACCTGACACATCTGCAGGTTCCTCTCAGCTTCCATCTCACAGCCAGATGGGGTTGGAATATTGTTGCAATAGACCAGAGCTCAGAGAGAAATAAAAAATGTGTTTGCAAGAAGACAAGTAATTTTTCCTGTTCTGTTAGTTGCTTTTCTTACACTGGTAATTCCCCTTTTATTTATAACAATATCTGGAGTTATGTTCCAGGCAACATTCTCACCATAGCCTGGAAGAAGTCATTTACTAATTCTCGAGAAATCAACTTTTTTCTGATAAGTCATCCAGATCACAAATATCAAGATAACATGTTAGTCAGCTTCCTATGACTTACAAGGGCTTCTCACTAAATTAGAATATAATCAAATGTTAATTTATTTCAGTTCTTCAATACCAAAAGTGAAACTCATATTACATACTCATTACAACCAGAGTAATCTATTTCAAGTGTTTACTTCTGTTAGTGTTGATTATTATGGCTTACAGCTAATGAAAACCCAAAAGTCATTATCTCAGTAAATTAGAATAATTGATAAAAACACCTGCAAAGGATTCCTAAGCGATTAAAAAGGTCCTTTAGTCTGTTTCAGTAAGCTTCACAATCATGGGGAAGACTGCTGAATTGACCAGTGTCCAGAAGGTAGTCATTGACACACTCCACAAGGAAGATAAGCCACAAAATGTCATTGCTAAAGAAGCTGGCTGTTCACAAAGTCCTGTATCCAAGCATATTATTGAAAAGTTGAGTGGATGGCAAAAGTGTGGTAGAAAAAGGTGCACAAGCAACCGGGATAACCGCAGCCTTGAAAGGATTGTTAAGAAAAGGCCATTCAAGAATTTGGGGGAGATTCACAAGGAGTGGACTGCTGCTGGACTCATTGCTTCAAGAGCCACCACACACATAGGTATCCAGGACATGGGCTAGAAGTATCGTATTCCTTCTGTCAAGCCACTAATGACCGAAAGACAACAACAGAAGCATCTTATCCCAAGGCGAAGGAGAAAAAGAACTGGACTATTGATCAGTGGCCCAATGTAGGGTTGAGCGAAACGGATCGTTCATTTTCAAAAGTCGCCGACTTTTTGCAAAGTCGGGTTTCATGAAACCCGACCCCTGTGTGGGGTCGGCCATGCGGTATGCGACTTTCGCGCCAAAGTCGCGTTTCGTATGACGCGCTTGTCGCCATTTTTTCAGCCAATGAAGGAGCGTGGGCAGAGTGATGACATAGGTCTTAGGGGCGTGGACGCCTGTCGTCATCTTGTCGATTGTGCGCAGTAGCGATTTGCAATGTGTAACAGCTTTTCTGTTCAGGGACGGAGGAGGGAGAGGGAGAGAAAAAAAATAAAACAAAAAATTCCCATTGACTTTGCATTGGGTTTCGTGTTTCGGTCGATCCCCGACTTTTCGCCATAATCGGCCGATTTCACTCGACTCGACTTTAGAGATAGTCGGGTTTCGCGAAACCCGACTCGACCCTAAAAAATAAAAGTCGCTCAACCCTAGTCCAATGTGATGTTTTCAGACGAAAGTAAATTTTGAAATTCATTTGAAAATCAAGGTTTGATGCGTTTTCGCGACGGCTTTTCCACTCGCAGATGGGCCAAAAACACTATGGAATCCTTATGCAAGCTAATTCAATGACAATTCTGAAGTGCACATCAGTAAATTTACTTTGAGTATTTGCAGTGTTTCTTTTCTGCAGCATGTAAATTCTTTGTGCGTTTCTGCAGCGTTTTTCACTCATTAACTTCAACTGAGTCAGTCAAATCCACAGCAAAAGCGCAGGTATAAAAATGCGGATTTGCTGAGTTTTTGTTTGCGTTTTTCCCTGTTTCCTGTTGTGTTGACCACTCTGTCATCTGTGTGACAGCATGAGAAACAACGGCATGGAGGTTCCTATCGGCTGTAATGCTACTGCCAGTAAGACCGTCGGTCAGAGAGCTGCGGGGTCATGCTGTCAGATGTCAGCGTGACCCCACACAGATGCTGTGACCCACAGTGGTGACCTGCGGTAGAAAGCTTACCACAGGTCAGCAGGCGTGGGCTGATGGGACTAGTGCTCCCATCGGGCTACGTCTGCTGTAACTGAAAACTCACAGCTGGTGCTGCTCATGGGAAAATTAGACTCATCAGCCGGCGCCTGTGCTCACAATTAAAAAAAAAAGAATATCCATTATGCTCACCTAACACCAAATTCCCGATGCCCTCGTCTCCTAGAAAAAAATGTAAAATAATAAACCAATATTTACTCACCGGTCCGCTGTAGTCCACTTAATCCCGAGTGTCCCATGGCGATCTCACGTGTAGAACAGTGATGTGACTTCTCTACCCCGCCGCTGGCGATACACTGACAGAAGGTAATCGCTCTGGCTTTTTATTACTGAGCTGCCATGAGAGAGTTCACCAGAGGTCATCAGCTGATCAGCTCCAGTGCTCTCACCGGCACTGCTGCTGATTGAGAGCTTTCTCACGGCAATCCCTCCTGCAGTGTATTGCGGGCTGTCATTGAGAGCAGTCACATCAGTGACTGCTCCCAAAGTGATCAGGATCATCATGGGACATTATGGATTATCTTCTCTGCAGACCGATGAGGAATATTGTGGTGTATTATTTTATTTTTGTTGCAGGAGATGTTGGCGTCAATGGATTTGGCATTCGGTGAGTATGGTTTAATTAAGATTCATTAAAGGAGTCTGTCATTATTTCAAATTAAGGACTTTAGTCTGGGTGTCTGTTTTTATACAATATCACTATGAGGTTGCTAATGGATAGGTGTCTTATAGATGCCTGTCCATTACTAACCTGTTAGCTTGATGTGACCTGAATATACAAAGGTGACATCAACCCCACAAATATGAACCCCATTTGCCACCACTACAGGGCAAGTGGGAAGAGCGAGGCTAAGCAACAGATTTGGCGCATCTGGGGTGGCTGTGAGCTGATGTTTTTAGTCTGGGAGGGGGTCAATATCCATGGCCCTTTCCTAGGCTATTAATATCAGCCCGCAGCTACTTGCCTAGCCTTTGCTGCTTTGATTTTATAGGGGGACCCTATGTCAGTTTTTTTTTCTGGGGTCCCCCTGTACACTAGCCAATAATGGCTAAGCAAACAGCTGGGAGGTACAATTAATAGCCTGAGAACCTTTAGGGCTATTGTCTCCTTCCCAGAATATTAACATAAGCCCTCAGCCATCGGCTTTCCCTCTGCTGGTTATTAAAGCTATGCTGGAGGCCACCCAAAGTTTTTTTTTTTTTTTATCTTTAACCCCTTCATGACCTTGGGATTTTCCATTTTTCTATGTTTGTTTTTCGCTCCCCTCCTTTCCAGAGCCATAACTTTTTTTATTTTTCCATCAATATGGCCTTGTGAGGGCTTATTTTTTTGTGGGACGAGTTGTACTTTTGAATGACATCATTGGTTTTACCATGTCGTGTACTAGAAAATGGGGAAAAAAATTCCAAGTGTGGTGAAATTGCAAAAAAAAGTGCAATCCCATGCCTGTTTTTTGTTTGGCTTTTTTGCTACGTTCACTAAATGCTAAAACTATCTTGCCATTATGATTCTCCAGGTCATTACAAGTTCATAGATAAAAAATAACCTTGGCTTGAGAAAGGCTCATTTGTAGCCGAAACGTCACACAGACATGTGGGTTGATTCAAATCCTGCACATTATCTCACTGAAACAATGGAGTGCTGCCTCTTCTTTTGAATTTTAAAAAAATAACCTAGACATATTTGGTGTCTAAGTGGTGAAACAAAATTCCAAACTTTGCTAAAAAACAAAAAAACAATTGCGCTATTTTCCGATACCCGTAGCGTCTCCATTTTTTGTGATCTGGGGTTGGGAATGGCTTATTTTTTGCACGCCAAGTTGACATTTTTAGTTATGCCACTTTGGTGCAGATACGTTCTTTTGATCGCCCGTCATTGCATTTTAACCCCTTCACCCCAAAGCCTGTTTTCACCTAAGTGACAGGGCCAATTTTTACAATTCTGACCACTGTCACTTTATGAGGTCATAACTCTGAAACGCTTCAACGGATCCTGGTGATTCTGACACTGTTTTCTCATGACATATTGTACTTCATGATAGTGGTAAAACTTCTTCGATATGACTTGAATTTATTTGTGAAAAAAACAAAAATTTGTCGGAAATTATGAAAATTTAGCAACTTTCAAACTCTTAGTTTTTATGCCCTTAAATTAGAGAGTTATATCACATAATATAGTTAACCCTCCGTCACATACAATATTCGGACTAACGAGTTCACATACAATGTGCCTGTCAGGCGCCTGCTGGAAAAATACCTATAATATCTAATGTTTGCAATTTCAGTGCTCTAAAAGTGATCAGTGACCTTCATAGGGATGTAATAAAAGAGACTACACATAATCAGTTGCAAAAATAAACATTTACTTAACATAAAACTATTAACTATGAAATACAAACTTTTCAAAACTCCCGCCAAATAGTCCCCAGTTCGACTCTCTCAAAAAAATGTACAAAGAAAATTTTTGAACACAAACTTAATTTTAAGGTACCTTAAGTACTATTAAAAACATATTCAATCAGAAGTAGATGCTGAGGTTTCCCCAGAAAAGTCACACTTGCAGAGCAAATAGCAAGAATTACACACCATTTTTGCATGTGTCAGGCAAATTGCTTTATGACATTTGAGACATTCATAATTTGAAAGCCTTCTGGTTCCGCTTTCCATTTGGCAGGTGGTGCATCTCCTTCTTTTGTGAGGTGGTGCAGATGGTGACTTTTCACCATCATCTTCTGGGCGGAACCTTTTGAGCTGAACTTGAAGGCGAGAGGGGATACCGATTGTTTTCACGCTTCTCCTGCGTAGCTCTCCAAGTACTAGTTCATGGGCCAATTTTTTCAGATACAATCATCTACGGAGTGGTTCAAGCTTGTTTTCAAGATAAATTACTTGTGAATTTATACCACCCAAATTCAACATAGCAAAAAATATGACCATTGGCCAGCGTTTGATGTTTCTGCTGACGTTGAAAGTGGAGCACATCTGATCTGCTGTATCCACAACCCCTTTGGTGGCATTGTAAAATGTAATTATCTCCGGTTTTTTTTCTGCCCCAGTCCCAGGATCGATGGCAGCATCATCATGAAGTGTTGATAGAAGAAGTACAATTTTTTTGGCATGTGGTACATAGGAAACTATAGCCTTTCCATTATGGAATGCAAACATACTGCTGTACTGTTGTCTCTCTTTCACACTTACAAACTGTGGCGGCAATTCCCTTTTGTTTTTTCTTACAGTTCCCACATATGACAGCTTCTGAATTTTCAGATAATCAATCAGATCACAACTTGTAAACCAATTGTCAGCGGTAATATTGCGACCCGATCCAAATAAGGGTTCAGCCAGTCTTTTTACAACATCAATGGGTTTGTTGCTCACACAGTAAGGACCTTCTGGTTGTTTTCCTGCATAAACTTCCAGGTTGTAAGTGTAGGTCTTACTGGCATCAACAAGGGCATACATTTTTATTCCATATTTGTTTGGCTTTGATGGAATATATTGACGAAAGGCACATCTACCACGAAAACCAGGGAGCATTTCGTCAATAGTGAGATTCTCTCCAGGGTAATAACTTTGTTTACAGTTTACAACAAATCTTTGAAATACTGTATATCACGAATTGGAGCAAGTCGGTCATGTGTTTTGCGTTCGGTTCGGGTAGTTCTGTCATCAAACCGAAGGCAACGAATTAGAATCTTGAATCTGTTTATGGACATAACAAGGCTAAATTTTTCAACTCCATCCCCATCTTTACCCCAAAGTTCCTCCAAACTTTGTCTATTTGCCCTATAAGCTCCTGCAAGGTACAGTAATCCAAAAAAAGCACGCAGTTCTATTTCATCTGTGGGCTTGATGGTTCTGTTGCAGATGTACTTGTCCTTTATAATGTCTATATATTGGTTGGTATATGTGACAATAGAGTCCAGAATGTCATCTGTAAATATACTGTTCCAGCATTCAACTGCAGTTTTTGCATTACGTGCAGTTCCTATTACTGCAGGAAGGTGAGTAATAATGTTTAAAGGTTCCCTACGTTTTTTCTGGAGTGGCTTCTTGTTCCATTTTAGTATTTTTATCTTTTCCAATATAATATGATCCAACTTCTTCATCCTCACCACTGTCACCATCTTGCTCTGTTTCAGAATCCAGGACACATTCTTCCACCTCATCATGAGAATCAATCTCACTTTCCTCTCCTAAATCCTCATTCAGTGTGAGGTCTCTATCATCTAACAGCATGTTTGTTACTTCCTCAACATCAAGTTGTTTGGATAAATTGTACATTTTCCTCTCCATTTCAGCAGATAATCTGAAGCAAGAGAAGGAATATGTTAGGGAACTACTGTATATGCCTGAGCAGCACACTTTCTTTTATAAAATCTCCCTTATTTCTATGAAATATCCTCACATTTTGTGCTATACATTCATAAAACAAGCTAAATAAACTATTGTGATGAATAAAAACATAAAATACCAACCTTACTGAATGTGACGTATTCACATACAATGAGCCTGAGAGATCTGTGCAGCTATATCCTCTCCCCTGAAGCTCTGAAATCCAACTGTGATATCAGGTTTCACAGACCTTCAAGAGAAAGGAGACTACCTGGAGGGAGGGGGTTTCCTCACAATCTGGTGAGGAAGGAGAAATGAAAGTAAAAGAGAAGCGCCTGTCAGATCAGTTGTATGTGACGGAGGGTTAATAAACAACATTTCCCACATGTCTGCTTTACATCAGCACAATTTTGGAAACATAATTTTTTTTGTTAGGACGTTATAAGGGTTAAAAGTTGACCAGCGATTTCTCATTTTTGCAACAAAATTTGCAAAACCATTTTTTTACGGACCACCTCACACTTGAAGTGACTTTGAGGGGTCTATATGACAGAAAATGCCCAAAAGTGACACCATTCTAAAAACTGCACCCCTCAAGGTACTCAAAACCACATTTAAAAAGTTTATTAACCCTTCAGGTGCTTCACAGGAATTTTTTGAATGTTTAAAAAAATTGAACATTTAACTTTTTTTTCACAAAATTATTACTTCAGGTCCAATTTGTTTCATTTTACCAAGGGTAACAGGAGAAATTGGACCACAAAAGTCGTTGTACAATTTGTCCTGAGTACGCCGATACCCCATATGTGGGGGTAAACCACTGTTTGGGCACATGGCAGAGCTCGGAAGGGAAGGAGCGCCATTTGACTTTTCAATGCAAGATTTGCTGGAATTGAGATCGGAGCCCATGTCACGATTGGAGAGCCCCTGATGTGCCTAAACAGTGGAAACCCCCACAAGTGACACCATTTTGGAAAGTAGACCCCTACCCCCTAAGGAACTAATCTAGATGTGGTGAGCACTTTGAACCTCCAAGTGCTTCACAGAAGTTTATAATGTAGAGCCGTAAAAAAATTTTTTTTATTAATTTTCACAAAAAATGATCTTTTTGCCCCAAATTTTTTATTTTCCCAAGGGTAAAAGGATAAATTGGACGCCAAAAGTTGTTGTGCAATTTGTCCTGAGTACGTCGATACTTCATATATGGGGATAAACCACTGTTTGAGCGCATGGCAGAGCTCGGAAGGGAAGGAGTGCCATTTGACTTTTCAATGCAAAATTGGCTGGAATTGAGATCGGACGCCATGTCGCATTTGGAGAGCCCCTGACGTGCCTTAACAGTGGAAACCCCCCACAAGTGACCCCATTTTGGAAAGAAGACCCCCTAAGGAACTTATCTAGATGTGTGGTGAGCACTTTTAACCCCCAATTGTTTCACTAAAGTTTAGAATGTAGCATTGTGAAAATTAAAAAATCATTTTTTCTTTCCACAAAATGATGTTTTAGCCCGCAATTTTTTTTTTCCCAAGGGTAACAGGAGAAATTGGACCACAAATGTTATTGTCCAATTTGTCCTGAGTACGCTGATACCCCACATGTGGGGGGAACCACCGTTTGAGTGCATGGCAGAGCTCGGAAGGGAAGGAGCACCGTTTGAATGCAGACTTAGATGGAATGGACTGCAGGTGTCATGTTGCATTTGCAGAGCCCCTGATGTACCTAAACAGTAGAAACCCACCACAAGTGACCCCATATTGGAAACTAGACCCCCCAAGGAACTTATCTAGATGTGTTGTGAGAGCTTTGAACCAACAAGTGTTTCACTACAGTTTATAACGCAGAGCCGTGAAAATAAAAAATATTTTTTTTTCCACGAAAATGATATTTTATCCCCTATGTTTTTATTTTCCCAAGGGTAACAGGACAAATTGGACCCCAAAAGTTGTTGTCCAACTTGTCCTGAGAACGCTGATACCCCATATGTTGGGGGGAACCACTGTTTGGGTGCACGGCAGAGCTCGGAAGGGAAGGAGCGCCATTTGAAATGCAGACTTAGATGGATTGGTCTGCAGGCGTCATGTTGCATTTGCAGAGCCCCTGATGTACCTAAACAGTAGAAACCCCCCCACAAGTGACCCCATATTGGAAACTAGACCCCCCAAGGAACTTATCTAGATGTGTTGTGAGAGCTTTGAACCAACAAGTGTTTCACTACAGTTTATAACGCAGAGCCGTGAAAATAAAAAATATTTTTTTTTCCACGAAAATGATATTTTATCCCCTATGTTTTTATTTTCCCAAGGGTAACAGGACAAATTGGACCCCAAAAGTTGTTGTCCAACTTGTCCTGAGAACGCTGATACCCCATATGTTGGGGGGAACCACTGTTTGGGCACACAGGAGAACTCGGAAGGGAAGGAGCACTGTTTTACTTTTTCAAAGCAGAATTGGCTGGAATTGAGATCGGACGCCCCCTGATGTGCCTAAACAGTGGAAACCCCCAATTATAACTGAAACCCTTACCCCAACCCTAACCCTAGCCCTAGCCCTAACCCTAGCCCTAACCCTAGCCCTAACCCTAGCCCTAACCCTAGCCCTAGCCCTAACCCTAGCCCTAACCCTAGCACTAATGGGAAAATGGAAATAAATACATTTTTTTACATTTTATTATTTTTCCCTAACTAAGGGGGTGATGAAGGGGGGTTTGATTTACTTTTATAGCGTTTTTTTGGTGGATTTTTATGATTGGCAGCTGTCACACACTAAAAGACGCTTTTTATTGCAAAAAATAGTTTTTGCATCACCACATTTTGAGAGCTATAATTTATCCATATTTTGGCCCACAGAGTCATATGAGGTCTTGTTTTTTGCGGGATGAGTTGACGTTTTTATTGGTAACATTTTCGGGCAGATTACATTTTTTGATCGCTTTTTATTCCGATTTTTGGGAGGCGGAATGAACAAAAACCAGCAATTCCTGAATTTCTTTTAGGGGGGGGCGTTTATACCGTTCCACGTGTGGTAAAATGGATAAAGCAGTTTTATTCTTCGGGTCAGTACGATTACAGCGATACCTCATTTATGTAATTTTTTTTATGTTTTGGCGCTTTTACACAATAAAAACTATTTTATATAAAAAAATAATTGTTTTTGCATCGCATTATTCTGAGAGCTATAACTTTTTTATTTTTCTGCTGATGATGCTGTATGGCGGCTTTTTTTTTGCGGGACAAGATGACGTTTTCAGCGGTACCATGGTTATTTATATCCGTCGTTTTGATCGCGTGTTATTCCACTTTTTGTTCGCCTGTATTATAATAAAGCGTTGTTTTTTGCCTTGTTTTTTTTTTTTTTTTTTTTTGCGGTGTTCACTGAAGGGGTTAACTAGTGGGATAGTTTTATAGAGCGGGTCGTTACGGACGATCTGACAGGCAGCTTAGCTGGCTCTCCAGCGCCTGCTCTCAGCAGGCGCCGGCTAGCCAGGTCACTTCATGACCCGGAAGGAGTCCGGCGGCCATCTTGGATCCGGGGACTCCTTCCGGGTCACCGGAGCAACGCGATCTCATTGCGTTGCTCCGGTGGGAGAGCGCAGGGAGCCCCCGTCCCTGCGCGATCCCCCTCTATGCCGCTGTCACTACTGACAGCGGCATCAGAGGGGTTAAATACCCGCGATCGGCGATAGCGCCGATCGTGGGCATTGCTGCGGGGTGTCAGCTGTCGTATACAGCTGACACCCGCACCCGATCACCGCGGCGCTCAGCGCGAGACCGCCGTGATCGGTGCGCCGTACTAGTACTGCTGCTGGCACTAATGCAGTGCCGGCAGCGCAGTACTAGTACGGCGCATGTCGCGAAGGGGTTAATGCAATGTCGCGGCGAGCAAAAAAAGGTAATTTTGGCGTTTCGATTTTTTTTCTCGCTACGCCGTTTAGCGATCAGGTTAATCTTTTTTTTATTGATAGAGCGGGCGATTCTGAACGCGGCGATACCAAATATGTGTATATTTGATTTTTTTGTTTTATTCTGAATGGGGCGAAAGGGGGGTGATTTAAACTTTTATATATTTATTTCATATTTTTTTAAACATTTTTTTTTTTTTTTTTTTTTACTTTTGCCATGCTTCATTAGCCTCCATGGGAGGCTAAAAGCTGGCATAGCCTGATCCGCTCTGCTACATAGCAGCGATCATCAGATCGCTCCTATGTAGCTAAATTACAGGCTTGTTATGAACGCCGACCACAAGGTGGCGCTCACAGCAAGCCGGCATCAACAACCATCAAGGTTTCAAGGAGACCTGGTTACTGTGCCGACGCATCGCTGACCCCCAATCATGTGACGGGGGTCGGCCATGAGCTCAATGCCGCTGTCAAAATTTGATTTGTCAAAGGGAAATAATGTTAGAAGCAGGAGGAGTTTGTGCGCGGAGAATGTGTGAGCGGAGGATATGTGCGTGTCTTTCTTTGTCTGTCTGTGTGTGTACCCAGGCGTCGTTTGATGGGACTACTACTCCCATCCGGCTATGTGTTTTGTCACATATAACAGTGACAGCATGAACTGATGATGGGAGCATAGTCTCATCAGCCGGCGCCTGTATTCAATTGTTAAAAAACAAAGCATTTACATATTCACTTACACAATACATACGCACCGAACACCTAATCACCGACGCCCGCGTCATCTGCAAGCAATCAAAAATAATAAACCATCCTATACTGCCTGTCCGCCGTAGTCCATTTAATACTAAGTGTCCCACGTCTAGCTCCGATGCTCTCACGTCACCGCTGCATGGAATAGTTCTCCCACAGCGGTCCAGTAAGTGAGAGCACCAGAGCTGGTGAACTCTCATGGCGACTCAGTGACACACTGACAGAAGGTAATCGCTCCCGCAATGTATCGCCGGGTAGAGCAGTCGCATCTCCCGATGTGACTGTTCCACACGTGAGATCGCTGTAGGCCGTGATCACACTTGCGAGTGCAATGCGAGAAACTCGCTTCAATACCCGGCACTGCCGCCCCGGAATGTGCAGCTGCATATATTTCTATGCTGTTAAACGCTCCGGTCCCGAGTGCCAGCGGCAGTGCCGGGTATTGATGCGCAAGTTTCTCGCATTGCACTCGCAGTTGTGATCCTGGCCTTAAATGGATTACATGTGCCAGGATAGTACTATATCTTGATTTTATTATTTTTGTTGCAGGAGCCGAGGGCGTCGGGGATTAGCCGTTCAGTAAGTATGGTAGATTTAGATTCATTAAAGGAGTCTGTGATTATTTCAAATAAAGCACTTTATTCTGGCTGTGTCTTTATTTACCATGTAACTATAGGATTAGTAATGGATAGGTGTCTTAAAGATACTCTCCATTACTAAGCTGTTGGCTTGATGTCACCTGACAATAAAAGGTGACATCAACCCCACAAATATGAACCTCACTTGCCACCGCTACATGGCAAGTGGGAAGAGCGAGGCTAAGGGCTCATGGGCCAGGGTCACACACAATGTATAAAAAATCTGTCCGATTTTGTCTGCTGAGAATCGCACAAATGTTCTCCGTATGGTGATCCGTATCTCATCCGTGTGCAATGCCAGGATGTTTTTTTTTCTCAAAAAAGTATCCATGTGTCATCCGTATGTCATCCGTACGGTGAGATTTTCTCACACACTTGCAAAATGAGCAAATAATGGCTGAGCCTTTCCTGTTACCTGCCCAATGCCTGAGAATTTCTCGCAAGTCACACTGATGGTCATTGTGCTGTGCTATTTTTTCTCCCACCCATAGACTTGCATTGGCGTTTCTCAGCTGAGATACGCGGACAATAACTATGCTGCGATTTCACTTGCAAGTGTAATACGGACGAGAAAAAAAACGGATGATGTGAGCTGCCCCATAGATTAACATTGGTCCGAGTGCTATGCGATTTTTTTTATCACATAGCACTCGTCCGTATTACAGACTACTGTGACCCCGGCCATACTCACTTGCGAGAAAAACGGACTACTACAATCCAATAAAAAATCGGTTTGCACTCGGACCAATGTTATTCAATGGGTGACATCTCATCTGCGATTTTTTTTTTTTTCTCAGCCGAAATCGGACTGAGAGAAAAAATTGAAGCATGCTGTGTATCTCGGACGAGACTCGCCAATGCAAGTCAATGGATTTGAGAAAAAAAACGCACAGCACATGCACCATGCGAGTGCTGTCCATTTTTTTTCTCACTAGTGTCCTTTGAAAAGCTGGTGATTCATATGCCACTACTGTAAAAATCACACTGACAGGTTATAAAAGAAAAGATAGAATACATACGGTATATACACATAGAATATATATATTTACATAGAGAGATAGCTAGAAGAAAAGCCGGTAATTCATTTGCTGGCTTTTGTAAAATCACTACAGGAGCCGACAGGATAGGAGACATGGTTTACATACAGCAAATCCATGCAGAATAGTTAGATATATAGATGTGTGTGATCAATACATTAATATAGTGTGTGTGCAAATTATGGGACATGTATTTAATTAATAAACGGTTATTTAAAAAATAATTGGTGTGGGTGCAATTTTCAACATCATAAGAGGGAAAGCCTCCACTGGGGGCAGATGTTTATAGCCTGGGAAGGGGGTAATACCCATGAAGCTTCCCAGGCTATTTATATCAGCTCACAGCTGGATAGTTTGCCTTTACTGGCTATTAAAATGGGGAACCCCCAAAAAATGATGTGGGGTTCCCCCATAATTAATAACCATCAAAGGCTATGCAGACAGCTGCTGTTTGATATTAATAGCCTAGGAAGGGACCATGGACATTGCCCCCCCCAACTAAAAACATCAGCACTCAACCACCCCAGAAAAGGCACATCACCAAAAATATACCATACCTGTCTGGTGTTTAGTCAGTCCCACGCTGTAATCCATATCTATTGGATATACAGTTTACAACCTGGAGCAGTGCTAACGCGACCGGCCCGACTGCAAACTACTGGGGAATGAATGAGAAGCCGCCAGCATCAGTGACTAGCGCTGATGTCACTGATGCTGCACTGACAGCTTGGCCGGCATGTGCAGGCATGTACTACGGAGGACAAAGAATGAACTTCAATCCAATATTGCAGCCAGCGGGTAAGGAAAGGGTGAATCAAACACTTGAAAACCCCACCCCTATGGCTGAAGATTGTTCCCTCCAAATTCAGGTGACTGAGTCCCTTTTAACATCTGCCCTCAGCTTTCCCTCTGCTGGTTATTAAAATTATGCTGGAGCCCACGCAATTTTTGTTCTTTGAAAAATAAACAGTTGCTTTTTTCTTACAGCATATGCAGGTTAATTATTATCCTGTTATCCTACATAGGCTGGTGTGTGTGTGTGTGTCTCTTTTATGTAAAATTAATTAGGGTATATGGCTGAAGAGGTTGAACGAGGAAATTACATAATTCTTTTTTTTTTTTTTAAATATATCTTTATTTAGCTCTATGGATTTACAAGTCCGCATGAAAATCCAAATAAAATCTGCATAAAAAACATGCAGAATTTCCACTGTGTTTTCTGTCAAGAGATACAGATACCGCGCAGAAATTTTCCCAAGCAAATCCGTAACGTGTGCACATAGCCTTATGACTTGGTAACGAGGGTGTCAGGCTGACACCTTTTTCATTACTAAGCCTAGGGCTAGGTGTCAGTGACAGCTGCTGACACCAAGCTCTAATCCCATTACCCTGATGCCATGGCATCACCATGAAACAGGTGGTGTTGATCCAAGAAATTACATCACAAAACTTTTTTTTTTTTAAATATCTTTATTTAGCTCCAAAAAGCCTTCATTGCTGTACAAAAACGTGTCGTTTTCGCCACAGTGGATTTCCTGCCAAGAGATGCAGAAACCTTGCAGAAATTTCTGCAAGCAAATACTCAACGTGCGCACGTAGCCTTAGCGAACTCCAGCCCAGGATGCTCACTACATTTCATGTTCTATTCCGTCCTAAAGCAGCTGAGTAGCCGTAGCAGAACCGAAAAGCTTCCAGACAGTCCCACCCCGATGCACTTATAGCTTTTTGCACACAAAACCTCTAATGATGATATCTAATGCAGATTTTTACACTGAAGGTATCTATTAAATCAGTAGAACAGCGCCATTATGCCCATACCTTTAGGGCTCCTTTCCACTTGGCAGGAAAAAAAACGGTCCGATTTACGGACCGAAAAAAACGGATGTAACGTATGCGATTGTCATGCGATTTTTTTTTTTTTTTTTTTTTATCGCAACATCCGCATGACATCCGTATTGCTGTCCGATTTTAACGCACCGGTGTCCTTTGAAAAGCCGGTAATTCAGCGCAGTGTACAGTAAAATCACACTGACAGGTTAGATTAGAGTAGATATATACACATAGAATAGGTATATATACATACACATATATATATATATATGTCAGGGAGACACATATATATTTATGTTTAATGCAGTGCTAGATAGCGGAAAAGCCGGTAATTCAATTTCCGGCTTTTCCTATCTCCTTCACAAACCGAACATGATATGAGACATGGTTTACATACAGTAAACCATCTCATATTCCCATTTTTCTTTCCATATTCCACACTACTAATGTTAGTAGTGTGTATGTGGAGCGCCCCCAGACACAGGGCCACGAGTTCTCGGTACCGGGCCTCTCTGGTTCGGCTCTGAGGCTGTCACGGTGGCTAGATCCGGTCCGTGACCCTGCTAAGGGGCGTCCAGTAAAAGGTGATAGGAGTCTGTCAAGGTTTCGTGACGCCACCTGTGGTGTTCGGTCAGGGTGACCGACGCTGCTGTGGGGTCCGC
Organism: Ranitomeya imitator; assembly: GCF_032444005.1. Lineage (NCBI taxonomy): Eukaryota > Metazoa > Chordata > Amphibia > Anura > Dendrobatidae > Ranitomeya > Ranitomeya imitator. The sequence goes on along the minus strand of NC_091282.1, from coordinate 895,075,261 downwards.
TGGGGTGATGGAATGGCAGCTGGATGGTATACCTTCCCACAGGTGAAGTATGTCCCCAGGGCTTCCCAGTAAGGTGGATGGTGATGGTGTGAGGTGCAGTCAATAACGAGGACACAAGGTTGCAGTCTCTTTACCTCTTTACTGAAGACTTCAAGATCCTCAATCCAGAGCACTCTTAACAGGGCTATCTGAGACCGGCCGGTCCGATGGGCACTTCCAGAGTTCCCTTTGCAGGTGGAAATCAGTGCCTACCTCTAGCGCCTGTGTGTTGTAGTGCTACCCTGCTGAGCATTCAGAATAGTCCTCACAACTGCTGTTCTCGTTCGTTCTTTCTAATTCTCTCTCGCTTGTTCCAGATGTTACTAGTTTCTCGTCCCCCAGTATGTTAATGGCTAGGACGCACCCGTATGACGGGAAGGCTCGGAGCTCTTCCGGGACCCTAGAGACGCCCCTCTCCACGCGTTGCCCCCTATGTCTTCGTAGGAAATTTAAGGTAGACAGCCAACCTATAATTAACTGTCCTGCGGAGTTCGAAGTAAGGCCTAGAGTCAGTTACTCCCGCGGTGTCCCGCACACCGGCTACGCGCCTCAGTAGGATGTTGCCTCGCTCTCATGGCACGACTCCTACTGGTTCTCCTTTGTGCTTGATCTAGTTTCTCACTGTTCCACAATATCCTTCCCTTCGTGTCTCTCTCTTAGGATACCGCCGCGGGGTGTGCAGACGCGGTTCCGTTACATTCTGCTCTGTTCGCTAGGCACCTGCCTGAATCCAACCCAGTCAGCTTCTGACTAACTTCCTATCCAACCCCTAGTATTACCAGTGTGAGGAGTGGCCCAATAAATAAAGCCTTTTTCTCCCCCTAGTGGCCGGAGTGTGAAGTGTAATGTGCGCTGGTGATACCTGGTCAGTAGAATTCCTTCAGTGCCATCAGACGTACCATCACTCCCCTTAGTGGCAGAGTGTCATACTGCAACGACCAGATCTCTGGGGCGCTGCACTTCCCCCCGGTTAAATCCAGTACTCCTGGACTGGGATGAAGAACAACAATACATTTCAGCAAAAGACATACAAAATTTTTGAAATGCTTAAAACAAGTAAATAGAACAATGCTTCCCTTTATGGGAGGTGAGGACACTTGAACGTTACAAACAAAAACAGGATTAAATATTTTTAAATAACATTATGACTATAAATAACTCTTTTCACCCAGCCGGGTATTCTACTAAGTGCAAATTCTGAACAATAAGTTAACTTTTCCTTTAAGGGCGTATAATCTGAACCCACTAAAGGCCTACTATAAAATACTATAAAAATAACTCAACTTTTCTTTCCTTTCTAGCTTCACCAATGCAGGACCGTCTAGCTCCTGGGCCGGGCCTACTGTCATTGTCTCCCAGCAACCAACTGTCATTCTACGGTTCTCAGGAGGACTCTCTCTAACCCCTACGGGTTCACTTTCAATCTTTCCTGTCCTCAATCTCTATTAACATTATCAAACTTTTCTAAATCACAACATTATCAACATTTCAACTTTTCTTAAGGCAACATATGAACATTCCCTTTAAGAGGGAGCCGAGTCTCTAGGAGGTAGTGCAGATTCTCTCTGTCTGCAAGTCCAATGAAAGCAAGACCTTCTGCGTCATGTCCAAAAGCATTATCTTCACAAAGTCTTCTTTCTTTTGTAAAACCAGTAGGGAGCACCTTTAAGAAGGAGCAAACTATGTACAAAACAGTTTTGGAATCATTCACTGTTCATGATCCGGCAGTCTTTGTAACAATGATAAACTTGTGCAAAAAGAAATGCAAAACAATAGGGATCCCGGGTAAACAAAGGGATCCCTTTAAGAAATAACCCTGGACGGGTTTAAAGCAGCAAAAGCAGGAAACAGTTAACTATTTACATCTGTCGGGGTTTCGAGGTTTGTTACTGTAAGTCAGGGGGTAGCACCGGTCGGAGTAGCCCAGCTGGATACTGGCGGCTACCAGGTGCCACATAAGGGGCTCCCTCACTCCAGAAGGGGGTCTTATGGCTTAGCATATCTCTTTTCTCATCCGATGCGGTATCAATGTCTCTAATCGATTCTTCAGGTATAATCTGGGTTCGAGTGTCAATTTTGGTAGTAGGTTCAGTAGCGGCAATAATGTCCACTGTGGTCGTGGTATTAGGATTTGTCAGTTCAGAGTTAGTCTTAGTCATGGCAGCAGGTGGCGCTGCTATGGAGCTTATCAGTAGGTCTGTCACTGGGGCAGGGTCGTTCTTCATACCTGCTTCAGATGCGGTCCCTCCGGTGCCGGCCTGCTGCGTCTCCGCTGGGATCTGGAACGCTGACTGCGGGGCCTTGCACTGTGTCGTTGTCATCTCTGTTTGCAGTATCTCGCTTTCCGGCAGGGCCTTGCTTTCTGGCTTCGGAGCACTGGAACTTCTTTCTTGCTCCGAACCACACGAGGCTGCCGACAGACGTCTGGTGAGGCCCCTGATGACGGTCTCCTTCCACCCGGCCTCAGTGCTCAGCTGCATCCGCCGGAGTTGATCGCCGAGCTCGTCCACTCCGGCCTGTAGGAAGTCGGGGCCAACAGGTGTCACCTGGCCGCGGTATCTATCTGGGTAGCTGGGGGAGTCCTCTGCTCCGAACCCACGCTCCAATCCCGGTCGGCTGGCCATGGTGTCTCCCACGTGGTTCACTTCTTCTCCCTCCTTGTCCTTTTCCCGCTCTCTCCTTCGTGGGCGATTTCGTTTTCTTTGTCTCTGCCCTCCACTGAGGATCAGGAGGCGGATCTCGGCTGCTGACGGACACGTCCTCAAAGTACAGAAATATTTAGACTGGGCGGCCATTACTTTTCGTGCTCTTCAGCTTGCTCACGCCCACTTCCATGCCCTTCTTCTCCTGCGCTCCCTGTGGCGCGGTAATGGCGGCGGTTTTGGCGGGAACCTTGCGGCAGATAGCAATACACAGTCTTTGCAATAAATCACAGTCCAAACACGTTTCAATCACAGTTCCAAGGCACACATGACCTGCTTCTCAGGCTTATGTACGATCCTGTTCGTGACGCCAAGTTGGAGCGCCCCCAGACACAGGGCCACGAGTTCTCGGTACCGGGCCTCTGGTTCGGTTCTGAGGCTGTCACGGTGGCTAGACCCGGTCCATGACCCTGCTAAGGGGCGTCCAGTAAAAGGTGATAGGAGTCTGTCAAGGTTTCGTGACGCCACCTGTGGTGTTCGGTCAGGGTGACCGACGCTGCTGTGGGGTCCGCTGGGGTGATGGAATGGCAGCTGGATGGTATACCTTCCCACAGGTGAAGTATGTCCCCAGGGCTTCCCAGTAAGGTGGATGGTGATGGTGTGAGGTGCAGTCAATAACGAGGACACAAGGTTGCAGTCTCTTTACCTCTTTACTGAAGACTTCAGGATCCTCAATCCAGAGCACTCTTAACAGGGCTATCTGAGACCGGCCGGTCCGATGGGCACTTCCAGAGTTCCCTTTGCAAGTGGAAATCAGTGCATACCGCTAGCGCCTGTGTGTTGTAGTGCTACCCTGCTGAGCATTCGGAATAGTCCTCACAACTGCTGTTCTCGTTCGTTCGTTCTATCTAATTCTCTCTCGCTTGTTCCAGATGTTACTAGTTTCTCGTCCCCCAGTATGTTAATGGCTAGGACGCACCCGTATGACAGGAAGGCTCGGAGCTCTTCCGGGACTCTAGAGACGCCCTTCTCCTCGCGTTGCCCCCTATGTCTTCGTAGGAAATTTAAGGTAGACAGCCAACCTATAATTAACTGTCCTGCGGAGTTCGAAGTAAGGCCTTGAGTCAGTTACTCCCGCGGTGTTCCGGCCACCGGCTACACGCCTCAGTATGATGTTGCCTCGGTCTCATGGCACGACTCCTACTGGTTCTCCTTTGTGCTTGATCTCGTTTCTCACTGTTCCACAATATCCTTCCCTTCGTGTCTCTCTCTTAGGATACCGCCGCGGGGTGTGCAGGCGCGGTTCCGTTACGTTCTGCTCTGTTCGCTAGGCGCCTGCCAGGTTCCCACGCCTGACAGGGACCCCCTTGTGTCTTCTCCCTGCAACACCCCCTGCCACGGGATGTTGCCTGAATCCAACCCAGTCAGCTTCTGACTAACTTCCTATCCAACCCCTAGTTTTACCAGTGTGAGGAGTGGCCCAATAAATAAAGCCTTTTTCTCCCCCTAGTGGCCGGAGTGTGAAGTGTAATGTGTGCTGGTGATACCTGGTCAGTAGAATTCCTTCAGTGCCATCAGACGTACCATCACTCCCCTTAGTGTCAGAGTGTCATACTGCAACGACCAGATCTCTGGGGCGCTGCATATGTGCAAAATTTGGGCGCTCTAGCTATTAAATTTAAGGGTTAAATCGTGGAAAAAATTGGCGTGGGATCCCGCGCAATTTTCTCCGCCAGAGTGGTAAAGCCAGTGATTGAGGGCAGATATTAATAGCCTGGAGAGGGTCCATGGTTATTGCCCCCCCCTGGCTAAAAACATCTGCCCCCAGCCACCCCAAAAAAGGCACATCTGGAAGATGCGCCTATTCTGCCACTTGGCCACTCTCTTCCCATTCCCGTGTGGCAGTGGGATAAGGGGTAATGAAGGGTTAATGTCACCTTGCTATTGTAAGGTGACATTAAGCCAGATTAATAATGGAGAGGCATCAAATATGACACCTATCCATTATTAATCCAATAGTATGAAATGGTTAATAAAACACACACACACACACACATTATTACAAAGTCTTTTAAAGGGACACTGTCACCTGAATTTGGAGGGAACAATCTTCAGCCATGGAGGCGGGGTTTTTGTGTTTTTGATTCACCCTTTCCTTACCCGCTGGCTGCATGCTGGCTGCAATATTGGATTGAAGTTAATTTTCTGTCCTCCGTAGTACATGCCTGCACAAGGCAATATTGCCTTGCGCAGGCGTGTACTATGGAGGACAGAGAATGAACTTCAATCCAATATTGCAGCCAGCATGCAGCCAGCGGGTAAGGAAAGGGTGAATCAAACACCCAGAACCCCTGCCTCCATGGCTGAAGATTGTTCCCTCCAAATTCAGGTGACAGTGTCCCTTTAATGAAATAAAGACACAGGTTGTTGTAATATTTTATTAGACTCTTAATCCACCTGAAGACCCTCGTTCTGTAAAAAAGGAAAAATAAAAAATCAACAATGTTCCATACCTTCCGTCATTCTGTCACGTCCCTGGGAACTTTTCAGAATATTTTCCCACGCTCGAGTTCATATGAGGACATCCAGCAGAGGTCGCATCAACGCGACTGAAGGTAACTACAGGTCATTGACCTACATTCCATTCATTCCCCGGGGTTTTACAGGCAGGAGCACAGCTGCATTAGCAGGCTTCTGCTTGTAAAATTAGTTAACCCTTTCAGATGGATTTACATCGTGGGACAAGACGGATCGTCGGAAGGTATGGGATATTGATTTTTTTATTTTACCTTTTTACAGAACGAGGATCTTCAGGTGGATTACCAGTATAATAAAATATTACAAAAACCTATGTATTTATTTCATTAAAATACTTTGTAATAATGTGTGCATGTGTTTTTTAACCATTTCATACAATTGGATTAATAATGGATAGGTGTCATAATTGACACCTCTCCATTATTAATCTGGCTTAATGTCACCTTACAATAGCAAGGTGACATTAACCCTTCATTACCCCATATCCCACCTCTACATGGGAATGGGAAGAGAGTGGCCAAGTGCCAGAATAGGTGCATCTTCCAGATGTGCCTTTTCTGGGGTGGCTGGGGGCAGATGCTTTTAGCCGGGGGGGGGCAATAACCATGGACCCCCTCCATGCTATTAATATCTGCCCTCAGTCACTGGCTTTACCACTCTGGTGGAGAAAATTGCGCGGGAGCCCACGCCAATTTTTTCCGCGATTTAACCCTTTAATTTAATAGAGAGCCCAAATTTTGCACATACACACTACTAACATTAGTAGTGTGGAATGTGCAAAAAAAAAGGGGATATGAGATGGTTTACTGTATGTAAACCTTGTCTCATATCATGTCGGGTTTATGAAGGAGATAGCAAAAGCCGGCAATTGAATTATCGGCTTTTCTGCTATCTAGCGCTGCATTAAATATAAATATATATATATATAGGTGTCTCCCTGACATATATATGTATATATACCTATTTTATGTGTATATATCTACTCTGATCTAACCTGTCAGTGTGATTTTACTGTACACTGCGCTGAATTACCGGCTTTTCAAAGGACACCGGTGCGTAAAAATCAGACAGCACTCGCATGGTGCGAGTGCTGTGTGGTTTTTTTGTCGCACCCATTGACTTTCATTGGGGAGTCTCATCCGAGAATCGCAGCAATACGCAGCATGCTGCGATTTTTTTTCTCAGTCCGATTTCGGCTGAGAAAAAAATCGCAAATGAAAAGACACCTATTGACTAACATTGGTCCGTTTTCCTTGCAAGTGGAAAGGAGCCCTTAGTCTAACATGCCTGATCCTGCTGACAGGTTCTCTTTTAGCAATTACGTTTTTGGACTATTTAGGTATGTGCACACGTCAGGATTTCTTGCAGAAATTTTTCGGACAAAAAACGGACATTTCTGCCAGAAATCCACATGCATTTTTTTGCACGTTTTTGATGTGTTTTTGTACGTTTTTTCCCAAATGCATAGAATAGCGGGAAAAAACGCAGAAAATCCACCAAATTAATGAACATGCTGCTTTTTTTTACCGCAATGCGTTTTTTTTCGCGGAAGAAAAACGCATCATGTGCACAAAACATGCAGAATGCATTCTAAATGATAGGATGCATAATGACTGCGTTTTTAATGAGTTTTTATAGCGTTTTTATCGTGAAAAAAACACGAAAAAACCTGAACGTGTGCACATAGCCCTTAGGGTATGTGCACACGTCAGGATTTCTTGCAGAAATTTTCCTGACAAAAACCGGACATTTCTGCCAGAAATTCGCAAGCGTTTTTACCGCGATTTTACAGTGTTTTTCACGCGTTCTTGGTGCGTTTTTATGCGTTTTTTCCAAATGCATAGAATAGCGGGGAAAACGCAGAAAATCCGCAAAATTAATGAACATGCTGCTTTTTTTTACCGCGATGCGTTTTTTCATGGAAAAAAAACGCATCATGTGCACAAAACATGCAGAATGCATTCTAAATGATAGGATGCATAATGTATGTTAGGGATTTTACAGATTTTTTCAATGCTATGAATCCACAGTCCTGCTGTTCCCTTTCTCCAATCGGACATAATAAAGGATCTTGCAGGCCACCATGTCCTCTGAAGATGTTGGCAAATACTGTATAACCGGTTCATAGCGGCTCCATGCAATGAATGCTGTCAGGGTGGGGCAGCCTGACCTTTGGTGAACCTCCTCCCTATACCTGCCTGCGATCACCTGACTGCACAGGTAATAGCCTTCTCTCTGGATGTCTTATTATGTGTTCCCTACTAACGCTGTGACTTCTGCTTTCAGTTGTGCCCAGAAGGAGGAAGTTGGAAAAGTCGTATTATTTGACAGCGTGCAAATATTTGCAATCCAAGCAGAAAGCTAACTCATTGTGGTTGTATGTACCCAGCATCCTCTGTGGGTTACATGTTCCAGAGAGGAAAGCTGAGTTTCCTGCTTCCAGCCTGTACAGCATTTCAGTGTAACATAATTCACGTTATTTCCAGCGCTCCACATCGGACCTGACTAATGAATATTTCAGTCTGCATTGTCTTTCTTGCTGGTGCTATTTTTCTCGCCAGCAGCAATGCTCTGGAGGCACCTGGGGACCTACAGCTAGATCTGAACAGTAGCAGCAGACCCCCTCTAAATCCCAGATTCCTCTCTGTAACCGTAGATGCCAGCCTCGCCTCAGAACCTAAGTACATTGCTTTCCTTGGGTAAGTAGCACGCTGCATATACTGTACCACTAAATACTCTAACCTTGAATCATACCCAATATAAGATTTCTACAGGGTTGGTTTTATACAAAGTGTGGCCCTGGCATATAATGGGAGCCCCAAATCCAGAAATACTGCACCTACAGAAATGTCATAAACTGTCAATTTAAGTGATGGCATGCGGATCACTGTAGCACTGACCTCTGGCACTTTTAGTCCTCATCTAATGTTATTGTTTCATGGCTAGAGCACATGCCAACTATTGTATGGCACTGCGCATGGGTCCATATTTTTTCTGGACTGTGTGATCAAACTTGCCAACGTAAGCCTGGGAGTATGGACAGAACTGATGGCACCCTAGAGCTGTCTGTTTTTAAGGCCATGTTCACACGGTCAGTATTTGGTCAGTATTTTACACTTGTGTCTATTACCCATTTCTTGAACCTCATGTATAATTGCCCTATTTATTTATACCCGAAGTATTAGTGCCTGTGGAGATAACCCTAATTTTTTTCTCGCACCCATAGGCTTGCATTGGCGAGTCTTAGATGATATACGCGTACAATTGCAGCATGCTGTGATTTTACACGCATGTCGTACACGCCTGAGAAAAAATACGGTGATGTGAGCTGCCCCATAGATTAACACTGGGCCGAGTGCTATGTGATGTTTTCTCGCCTAGCACTCGTCCGTATTCTACGCTAGTGTGACCCCGACCTTAAGGTACGATTTATTATTTCTGATATACCATAAGGGTTTGGAATATAGCAAGCCCTATGCTTAATTTGTAATAGACACGAAACATTGATCCACATGGATTAATAACGAGACAGTGTGGCACATTCATGTCCTGTTATATAATTTAATGTCTCCTTTTGTGGGACCAGAGTCCAACCACTAAAATTTTTGGGGACACTGTTGCGATTCTTTGATTTATTGATTTTCTCTGAGACCAAACGCTGATCGGGATCTTGGTGGTGCTTATAACATAACCAATCATGGATGAAGATCCAATATACACCCCTAGTGGGTGTATGGCTATTAAATTGATAATTATTTAAGTATACTAATAAAAGCAAAATTTCCCCTTTCCCCTATCTGCAGTGGTGTCCACCTATGTGAATTGTCTTATGAGATCTGACTCCTCGCTGTTTGATCCCAGGGCCCACAGACAGTAATAGTGCGGACATTAGGCCCCACGCACCTTCAGTTGTGCCCCTTAGAAAGTAACATTGATTCCTTCATGCCCTTTGGCCATAATAGTGCAGTTTTTACAGTAATAATGCATTCAGCACAAAGAAAGTAATAACCTTCTTTGTGCCCTCCAGAAAGTTAAAAATTTTACAGTGTAATAATTAGTGATGTTCAGCAGGTCGTACTACTCGGGTGCTCGACTCGAGTAACTAGCACAATGGAAGTCGATGGGAAACTAGAGCATTTTTCTGGCGGACCCTCCCATAATATGAGGGGGTGGGTGTCAGGAAAATCGCTGAAATGGCATGGGGAACAGCATGTGGAAGACCCTTGGAATCATCTCTGACTCCCAGGCCGCTGCGGAGAACAATGTTGTCGGAGTGTTACTCCACTTTTATGGACTGACACTGACAATAAAACATAACAAACCGAAGATAACATGGATTTTTAAGGAAAAAAGGTAAGGAAACATTCTTCCCAGTATAATGACTTGCAATCAGACAGAAATAAATTTTACACCAAATCATACTGTATATATATATAAAATATATAAAATTATTATTTCTATATTATATACAGTGTATATTTTTTAATTATTTTATATATTTACTTATATAAAATTATTATCAAATCTAAAATATAACATTGTCAAATATATATACAATTTTATTAGTTACAACAATGAAAGACACATAAACACATAGTATTAAAAAGTGGGAAACCACAAAATGGCACCACAATTCCAGATTAGTGTGTAACAGACTTATGTATGAAGTAATCCATAGTATCAATCAATCAATTCCACATGTATGTAACTTGTCCTTCATCTGCTGGTATCATAATTGTAAACCATGTCATCGTATAAAAAACTACCATCAAATAGGACAAGATAATGAGCAGAAGGTGCAGTGATAACAGAGGGGCACTCTCAGACACGTTACCTGGGAATCGAGATGGGTGGTTCTGGTGCACATTTGTCCCATTTATACTAAACCTGTCACTCTGTCCATGTAGAGGATATAGGCTGGCACATTAATTTCTAGTTTTGTGTATTTGTGCTGTGACTGTAGACACATTTGCTCAATATAATCGTATATAAGGCAAATAAAAAAAAAAAAAGAGAGAGAAATAAAGAAAACTTGAACGTGCTCAGATTATTTGCGGCTGCCAGACCTGTTTGTTAGGCAATCACCGCACGTGATGCAGCTAAAATTCGCAAAACAGACAAAAAAGAAAAAGTAACAGGGATCACCAATCGAATAATATAAAAAAAGATACTTTATTGAAAAGACGACACCACAACACTGCAAAAATTAATTAAAAACATTTAAAATTTGCGTAGTGCCCCTGTCAACCCCAAATAAGCAATACACTTCTTGTTAAGTGAATGATACTGGCTTAAATTTATACATAAGCAGCAAAAATAAATAATGAAAAGACCTGCGATCCCAAAAATGCAGCTTAAACCTTTACACTAAGCAACTTACCAACGATCACGACCAGCGATACGACCTGGCCGTGATCGTTGGTAAGTCGTTGTGTGGTCGCTGGGGAGCTGTCACACAGACAGCTCTCTCCAGCGACCAACGATCAGGGGAACGACTTCGGCATCGTTGAAACGGTCTTCAACGATGGCGAAGTCCCCGGGTAACCAGGGTAAACATCGGGTTACTAAGTGCAGGGCCACGCTTATTAACCTGATATTTATCCTGGTTACCATTGTAAAAGTAAAAAAAAAAACACTACATACTCACATTCTGATGTCTGTCACGTCCCCCACCGGCGTCCACAGGGTTAAAACTGCTTTCGGCAAGAGCGCTGCTAATGCACGCGCTGCTGCCGAGAGTTTCCCTGCACTGACTGTGTCAGCGCCAGCCATAAAGCAGAGCACAGCGGTGACATGGGCATGAGTAAGATCCTTATGGATCGAAACGCGTAGCCGGGACTGTCGCTTTCGCCTACTTGTTCACTATGTGCTTTGGATTATCCTTTTTAATTTTGGAATAATAAAGACTTTCACCTTTTATCGGAGCTGGAGTACCCATTCATCTTCTTTTGTTTGCCACAGCGGTGACGTCACCGCAGTGCTCTGCTTTACGGCCGGCGCTGACACAGTGGACGCCAGGGGACGTGACAGACATCAGAATGTGAGTATGTAGTGTTTTTTTTTTTTTTTTACTTTTACAATGGTAACCAGGATAAATATCCGGTTACTAAGTGCGGCCCTGCGCTTAGTAACCGGATATTTACCCTGGTTACAAGTGAACACATCGCTGGATCGGCGTCACACACGCTGATCCAGCGATGACAGCGGGTGATCCACGACCAAAAAAAAGGTCCTGATCATTCCCCAGCGACCAACGATCTCCCAGCAGGGGCCTGATCGTTGGTCGCTGTCACACATAACGAGATCGTTAGCGGGATCATTGCTACGTCACCAAAAGCGTGACGTTGCAACAATATCGTTAACGATATCATTATGTTTGACGGTACCTTAAACGTTTAAACCAACGCTGCTCAAGGGTAAAGAAGAATGGATAGATAAGAGAGATAGAGAGCAACAATTCACTATTAGGGTATGTGCACACGTTGCAGATTTTGCTGCTGATTGCAAATTCGCAGCTGTTCTCCCATGAGTTTACAGTACCATGTAATCCTATGGAAAACAAAATCCGCAGTGCACATGCTGCGGAAGAAACCGCGTGGAAACGCTGCGTTTATTCTGCAGCATGTCAATTCTTTGTGCAGACTCCGCAGCGGTTTACACCAGTTCCATAATAGGAATCCGCAGGTGGAATCCGCAATATCTCTCTTTTTTTCCAGGCAGAAACTCCTTCGACGCATCCGTCGTAACACTGGATGCGTTGCACACGGAAGTGTGAAAGAGGCCTTATTAAGGCCTTAGCCCTCCAGTTCTCTTCTTTAAAATCCGCAAAACATGCAGCCGCAGGGACTCGAACATATTATTCCAGCTTGCCGAAGATACTTGAATAACAAGTCATCCAAACACGTTTGCTCATCACTAATGCTCACACAGCATTTTTGCTGTGCTTTTGCACTTTCTAATTGCTTTCAATGGTGAAAAATGCTGCAAAAACACTGAAAGAATTGACATGCTCCTGCTTTAACCCTTTCATGACCCCAGCTTTTTTTGGTTTTGCGTTTTCGTTTTTCGCTTCCCTCTTTCCCAGAGCCATAACTTTTTTACTTTTCCGTCATTATCGCCATGTGAGGGCTTATTTTTTGCGGGATGAGTTGTACTTTTAAACAACCTCATTGGTTTTAGCATATTGTGTACTAGAAACGGGAAAAAAATTCCAAGTGCGGTGAAATTGCAAAAAAGTGCAATCCCACACTTGTTTTTTGCTTGGCTTTTTTGCTAGGTTCACTAAATGCTAAAACTGACCTGCCATTATGATTCTCCAGGTCATTACGAGTTCATAGACACCAAACATGTCTAGGTTATTTTTTATCTAAGTGGTAAAAAAAATTCCAAACTTTGCTAAAAAGAAAAAAAAAAATTGCGCCATTTTCCAATACCCATAGCTTCTCCATTTTTCGTGATCTGAGGTCGGGGGTGGGCTTATTTTTGCGAGCCATTCTGATGTTTTTAATGATACCATTTTGGTGCAGATACGTTCTTTTGATCGCCCGTTATTGCATTTTAATGCAATGTCGTGGCGACCAAAAAAACGTAATTATGGCATTTCAAATTTTTTTTTCTCGCTACGCCGTTTAGCGATCAGGTTAATTCTTTTTTTTTTTTTCTTTTTTTTTATTGATCAGGCGATTCTAATCTCGGCGATACCAAATATGTGTAGGTTTGGTTTGATTTTATTTTTATTGTTTTATTTTGAATGGGGTGAAAGGGGGTGATTTAACCTTTTTTATATATTTTTTTTTTTCATTTTTTTAAAAACATATATTTTTTTACTTTTGCCATGCTTCAATAGCATCCATGGGAGGCTAGAAGCTCACACCACTCGATTGGCTCTGCTACATAAGAGCGAAGCTCAGATTGCTCCTATGTAGCAGAATTACAGGCTTGCTATGAGCGCCGACCATAGGGTGGCGCTCATAGCAATCCTGCATCAACAACCATAGAGGTCTCAAGGAGACCTCTGGTTGTTATGCTAATGCATCGCTGACCCCCGATCATAGCGATGCGCTCATTTCCAGCCCGATGGCCGGAAGCGCTAGTTAAATGCCGCTGTCAGCGTTTGATAGCGGCATTTAACTAGTTAATAGCTGCTGGTGGATCACAATTTCACCCGGCGCTATTGCGGGCACATGTCAGCTGTACAAAACAGCTGAAATGTCCCAGATTTGATGAAGGCTCACCGCCAGAGCCCGCATCAAAGCAGCGGATCTGACCTCGGACGTACTATCCCGTCCGAGGTCAGAAAGGGGTTAAAAAAATGCAGCAGCTTTCCATTTTGCTGAGGGGAGAAAAGCAACAAAGAATCGTGTGCATGAGATTTCCAATTTTTTTTCCTACTTGTAAGGAGTGAGACTCCTAGACTGGTGAAGCCTATGCAGTAAGGGCAAAACCTATTAAAAATTTAAAGGGGCCCATTATTCTGTATGGAGCAATATACGGGGCCCATTATTCTGCGTAGAGCAATATTTGGGGTCCATAATACTGTATTGTAGGCTACACTGTACTGTAGAGTCTAAAATGAAGTCTGCAGTCACTCTGACTGTAGACTTTTGAATCCCCCCAGTGAACGCACTGTGCGCTGTGGGGGTTTGACAGTTTCTGAGCTATTGTAGCATGTACTCATGTAATGTAAGGAGTAAGTGAAATCTTTGACATTGTACTATACTAATATTTCTCTGGCGCATCAGCTACAGCTGCTGCTGCCTGCTACTTGTATAGTAGGGCATCATACACACGCTTGAAAAACTAAGAGCTAGGGTCGGATCATGACCCTATAGAGATGGTTATAAAGGCACAGATGATTGGCCTCGGGGAGACCAAAACATCTAACACCGCGGAGACACCATCACGTGTTTCTCAACGCAGTGATTCCAGAACACTGCCCCCATCCCTTATGGGAAATATGCAGATGCATGTAAAGAAGCTGCGGAGACACCATCACGTGTTTCTCGACGCAAGCAGTGAATAGCCAGGCCTTTCCCCGGGAAGGAACAACCACGGGAAGGGCAGCATCCTATGAAGGAAAGCCACCTATGCCAAGCATGGTATCCATCCACAGACAGCTGTTTCGGGGTTTTTGCCCCTCATCAGTGTGGAGTAGGAATCTGGCTATTAGGAGCAGTGCCTAGTAAAAAGGCTATAAAGGCACAGATGATTGGCCTCGGGGAGACCAAAACATCTAACACCGCGGAGACACCGTCACGTGTTTCTCAACGCAGTGATTCCAGAACACTGCCCCCATCCCTTATGGGAAATATGCAGATGCATGTAAAGAAGCTGCGGAGACACCATCACGTGTTTCTCGACGCAAGCAGTGAATAGCCAGGCCTTTCCCCGGGAAGGAACAACCACGGGAAGGGCAGCATCCTATGAAGGAAGCCACCTATGCCAAGCATGGTATCCATCCACAGACAGCTGTTTCGGGGTTTTTGCCCCTCACCAGTGTGGAGTAGGAATCTGGCTATTAGGAGCAGTGCCTAGTAAAAAGGCTATAAAGGCACAGATGATTGGCCTTGGGGAGACCAAAACATCTAACACCGCGGAGACACCATCACGTGTTTCTCAACGCAGTGATTCCAGAACACTGCCCCCATCCCTTATGGGAAATATGCAGATGCATGTAAAGAAGCTGCGGAGACACCATCATGTGTTTCTCGACGCAAGCAGTGAATAGCCAGGCCTTTCCCCGGGAAGGAACAACCACGGGAAGGGCAGCATCCTATGAAGGAAAGCCACCTATGCCAAGCATGGTATCCATCCACAGACAGCTGTTTCGGGGTTTTTGCCCCTCATCAGTGTGGAGTAGGAATCTGGCTATTAGGAGCAGTGCCTAGTAAAAAGGCTATAAAGGCACAGATGATTGGCCTTGGGGAGACCAAAACATCTAACACCGCGGAGACACCATCACGTGTTTCTCAACGCAGTGATTCCAGAACACTGCCCCCATCCCTTATGGGAAATATGCAGATGCATGTAAAGAAGCTGCGGAGACACCATCACGTGTTTCTCGACGCAAGCAGTGAATAGCCAGGCCTTTCCCCAGGAAAGAGATGGTGGCAGAGGAGGTCTAGCACACTAAAAATTATAAAAGAACAGTATATACTTGTTTAGGTGGGAAGGGTTTCATGGGAATACACCAGAAAAAGGAACATTTTATTTGGCTGCTTTGCTGCTGTCATGTTGTGGGGTTGAGAAGTCTGTGCAAATCCAGGCCTTGTTAATTTTGAAAAGTCAGCCTGTCAGTTATTATGACCCGGCAGCACTAAAAACCTGACAAAACTCTAGCGGCAGGGCAGGCCAGCATCTCCCAGGCATAGAGGGACAGTTCATGCCCTGTGTCCAACTTGTACACCCAATAGTTATACGCACAGAAGAATCAAGGAGAATGCTGGTACGGTCTGCTCTGTACTACTTCACCATCTTTATAAACCTTTCCCTCCTTGTCAGAGTATCCCGCAAATCAGGACCTGGGCGCTGGGAAGGTCTAATTAAACTGTGCCAGATCTTTTATAGTGGTCCGCTGCCTCTGTTGGACCTGTTGTTTTTTTGTTTTTTTTTCCCCTCCTCTCTACTCCTTGGTTGTCCAAGGAACTGACCTGTACCGCCAGCACTGTCACATGGGAATTTTTTGACCAAGTCTTCAACTAAGGCTGCCATCACACTAGCAGTATTTTACATCAGTATGTGTAAGCCAAAACCAGGAGTGGAACAATTAGAGGAAAAGTATAATAGAAACATTTGCATCACTTCTGCATTTATCACCCACTCCTGGTTTTGGCTGAGAAATACTGATGTAAAATACTGACCAAATACTGCTAGTGTGACGGCAGCCTAAGGCCTTCTGGTATTGCACCATTTTAGTAGCCCTCTCCACTGTAGGGAGGATAGATGGAAGGTTCTCCTTGTAACCTGGGTCGACTATGGTAAAAAATCAGTAATTACTAGTGGTCAAAATGTGAATAACGGGAGAGTCAAGTGAAAGGCAGCAGGAAATAGTCTGCCATGTGCGCCAGACTCCCAACAGGCAAGACTTCCCTTTCCCCACTAGGATGATGACTCTTCATCTCCTACTCTTCCTGCTTCTCCTCTTCAGGTCACACACTCTGAACAGGCGAAAAGCTGGTGTTGGTAGTACCCTCTGTAGCGCAGGTAACCATCACCTGTTCATCCTCCCCCCTCATTATCATCATATCCGCTTTGAAAAGATGAAATGAGGCAGGGCTGGGAAGTATTACCCTGTCTATTTTCTTCCTCCAGCGGCACCTTGTCCGCATGCAAAGCTTCCCCTTTTGTTGTGAGTAGGCTCAGAAGCGGGATGGTCAAGCTGATTATGACGTCATCGCTGCTCACCATCTTGGTTGATTCCTCAATGTTTTTGAGAACCGCACAGATGTCAGACATCCATGGTCACTTGTCGGTTCTTATTTGCAGAGGCTGAGAAGAGTACTGATGGGCATGTTGTAGCTGGTATTCAACTGCTGCTCACAAAGCCTTGTCAACATATGCAATGTTTAGTTCCAGTGTGTGGGCAAGCCGGTGAGGTGGGACTTGCAAGCAGCAGCTGCAGCTAACTTGCAGAAATGGGTGCACACGAAGCGTATCTTCACAAGTAGCTCAGGTAAATCGGCATAGGTTTTCAGAAAGCGCAGAACCACAAGGTTGAGCACATGGGCCAGGCACGGTATGTGTGCCAGCTTTCCAAGCTTCAGAGTCGTCTCATAAAGATGTAAGTTTAAGCATAGCCTGTTGACGCTTCAATGAGGCAGTGCTTGCAGCTTGTAACTGATATGGAAATAATTCTGAGATGGTGGATGATGAAGAAGAGGTTTGCAGGAACTGGCATAGGAGGAGGGGGCAACCCAGACGGAACTTGAGTCCGCAATTCTACACGTCAGTAGCAGATGTACTGTCCCATGGCCCGACTCGGTCCCGGCCTCCAGCAGTTTCACCCAATGTGCTGTATGGGACATGTGCTGGTGTAAAGCAGGGATGGCGTTACTGGAGAAATGGTGGCGGCTGGCGACCGAGTACTAAGGGATTTCCACCGCCATAAGGTTGGGAAAAGCCTCAGTGTCCACAAGCCTGAACAGCAAAATTTCCAGGGCAAGCAGTCTGGAAATGTGGCTGTAACACCCCAGGTAACCGGTTGTTACAGTGATGTTGCCTTCCCTTCGGAGAGGGTAATATCATGCTTGGAGGCAATGGAGTTCTTTTTACCAGGTAAGGCACCCACACACAACACATTACAAATCCAGGCCAGGAGGGGGAGCTCAGGACCCGGATGGGTGCAGGGTGGAGGGCATCCGTGCCTGTTCCTTGACAGGGGATTGACGGGCACATAGAAGAAGGGATGAGGCAGTGATATCATCTGCAGACATTGATTCTGGATCCAGGTGTTCAGCTAACCCAGTCCTGTGCTTGTATGACACGTGCCTGGGCATGCTGATGCTGGTCAGGCTGCTAGTGGTCTGGCTCCTGCTGAGCTTGGTATGGCACAGGTTGCAAATGACCATTCTCTTGTCTTCTGCACTTTCTGTAAAACAGCGCCAGACTTGGGAACACACCTAACCCTTGGCCTGGGATCTAGCTGCATGTGAGTGCTCTGGAAAACAGTTGACCCCCTTCTCCCTCTGGCCACCCCACTGCCTCTTCCTTCCTGTGCGCTGTTGTGCAAGTCGTCTTGCTAGGCTAGGTCAGTGACTTTATCATCCACCACATTGTCTTCCACTCGCTTACTCTGCTCCTCCTTCTGACTTGACTTAACATGAATTGTTGGCAACTATATCTCCACATCTTGAGACACTAATTGACATTCACCACCCTCGGCTTCTTCTGACCATGGCTGCTCAAATATTTGGGCATCACCACACACATAATCTCCTCATGTACCCCTTTAAACTTGCACGGTGAGATGCCAGAAGAAGCCATAAATGGAAATGTAAGGAGTGTCAGTGTGGTATCCTTTGTCTCCTTAGACTTCCCATGGTGGGAGGAAGGAAGATGAGGATTGTGTGTTCCAGAATCTTGGGTAATGAGACTGGACCATGAGAGGGTTGTGCTGGGAAACAGACTAGAAGCATTATCTGCCATCCAACCCACAACCTGCTTGCACTGTTCTGGCTTCAACAATGGTGTCTCACGTCCCCCTGAAAAGTGGAACAGACACCTAGGTCTCATGGATGAATGTGTTTGTTGTCATTCTGTAGCAGGCATAGTTTCACCTGGATCACAACTTCTGCGTGCACCATCAGCAGCATGTCCATTTCCCCACCCCTTATTGCACGCCTTGCGCATTTTTAAATATTTACGCAGCTAAGAGCGGTATTATTTGAATGGAATCTATTTAAATTGTTCCTAAAATTAGTTTTACTTGTACGTGGCAGCACCAAGGACTGTAATACAATTAACCGTGTCATAATGTCTCTAAGGCCGGCGTCACACTGGAGTTTTAAACGGCCGAGTGAAATGTGATAAAAAAATCGAATTGCACTCGGACCAATGTTAAGCTATGGGGCAGCTCCCACCAGCCGAATTTTTGTCAGCCATTTTCCTCGGTCCGAGACAATCGCAGCATGACAATCGTTATCAGTAGTAGTCGGAGCTCAGCTCCAGCTGCCGTTGCTTTTAGATGCAGATGCTGGATCTGTAATATAGCCAGTATCTACCACATGTGGAAGGAGCTCGGCTACTGAGCCCCCCTCCACACAAACACCTCAACACTGAAAACACATATACATCATTATGTAAGGAAGTGGTTAAGGCTATTGTCTGCTATTTTTGTGCTCTAAGGTATGTGCATTAGTTTAGTATGTGGTGCAAAAATTTCCGCACCATTTCATTATCTCTTGGCAGGGAAAATGCAGTGGAAAAAATACATTTCTGCTACGTTTTTTTTTTTTACCTGCGATTTTTGGTGCAGATTTTTCCCACTCATTAGTATGGGTGAAATCTGCATAAAAAACGCTGAAGAACTTACTTGCTGCAGATTTAAATCTGCAAGTCACGAATAAGCAAGGTGTGCACAAGACTTCAGGATTCTTATTTAATTAGCTGGCATCAGGAAACCTTTCAGGTATTGTGACGAATGTGAACTGAAAAAATGCAATTTGTGTAATGACAGACTCAATTCTTAGATAACCAAATTTATTTTAAATTCAAAATTCCCCTATAGAACTAAAATAGTGAAAAGAATAATTTAAATATTTTTAAAATATGAAAACACAGAAAAATATAAATTTAAAATTACCTCCCCTATATCAGTAAAAGTCTAAACTTTAAAAAAATCTAATATTTATCCTATATAATGAACAACATAAAAAATGAAAATGCTCTTTAGGGCTCACAAACGTATAAAAAATCGGTCCTATCCTCATCCAAGAGAGTGGTACGATATTTTTCTCCCTTGTCATTCGTGTGCTGTCCGTATGCAATCAGTTGTTTTTTTTTACTTAGCCGCTAATAATCATTTACAGGACTAGTTACAGTTTTCTATGTTACAGAATTGTTATGTAACCATATGTTTTCTCGCACTGTGCCGATTTTGGAGTGAAATCGCACCATGGTATGATTTTTTTTTTTTCCCATGCTGAATACAGTTGAGAAAAAATATGTAGATTTGTAATTGAATAACATGGGTCCTAGTGCAATACATTTTTTTTTATATCGGCTTGCACTCATCCGGGTTATACGCCAGGGTGAGTGACCCTGTATTCGGAGAGTGGAGCCAGCGGCAAACAAAATAATGAACTCTTGACTCTCAAAGGAGAATTGAACTGAAATGAGAGGACTAAAAGTACAGCATAAAGACGGATTAGAGGTAAGGACGGAGTAGTAACAGAAAGAGGCTGCCGGCGGGGAGGAAGAAAAAACTGCAGGCTGCCTGCAGAAGGCCCCAGTACACCATTCCTGCCAATATCTGAATATCTAAGCTGCTCCCAGATTCCGCCTTAAATACTGTATATCTTTCATTACTTTGTTATGCACTTATCAAGAAACCTTTCTGACCATATAATTCTGAATTATGTCTTTTAGGTCCCAAAAACTTATCACTTTAACAAGAGGGCTTTCTCCTGCCTTTTTAAGATTTGGAGGAACAAAATCAGACTTCCTTTACTTTGATCCAACACAAAATGCATCAATAGAAGAAAATATTACCTGGAACCTCCAAAATAGAAAGCGAGGTGACAATGAATGTATGTTTAAGCACCACTATGAAATATGGTATTTTTTTTATTTTCATTTTTCATTTAGTTTCCCAATTTTTTTAGAGGTTTGTTTTTATTTTTTGTTTTCATAGCTTTCTCTGTTACATTTTTTCCAATAGGGAAAATATAAATGAGACTTAAAAAAAGCAAACAAATAAAAACATCCCTTTTTTCCTATAACAATTAGTGCAACAAAGATATAGGCCCTACGAAACAAATGCCATTATACATTTTTATAGCGCCATTTATTCCATGGCGCTTTACATGTGAATACAGGGCAAATATAGACGAGTACAATAAACATGAGCAAAACAAGGCACACACAAGTACAGAAGGAGAGCGGATCCTGCCCGCGAGGGCTCACAGTCTACAGGGGATGGGTGGGGATACACTAGGAGAGGGTAGAGCTGGTCGTGCAGCGGGACAGTAGATTGAGGATCACTGCAAGTTGTAGGCTTGTCAGAAGAGGTGAGTCTTCAGGTTCTTTTTGAAGGTTTCCGTGCTAGGTGAGAGTCTGATGTGTTGGGGTAGAGAGTTCCAGAATATGGGGAAGCACGGGAGAAGTCTTGTATGCGGTTGTGGGAAGATGAGATAAGAGGGGAGTAGAGAAGGAGACCTTGGGAGGGTCGAAGGTTGCGTGTGGATAAGTACCAGGAGACCATGTCACAGATGTATGGAGGAGACAGGTTGTGGATGGCTTTGTATGTCATAGTTAGGGTTTTGAACTGGAGCTTCTGGACTATAGGAAGCCAGTGAAGGGCTTGGCAGAGAGGAGAGGCTGGAGAATAGCGGGGAGACGGGTGGATTAGTTGGGCAGTAGGATGTAGGATGGATTGGAGTGGTGCCAGAGTGCTAGAGGGGAGGCCAGAGAGTAAGATGTTGCAGTAGTCGAGGTGGGAAATAAGTGCATGCGCTAGCGTTTTTGTGGTTTCATGGTCAAGGAATGCACGGATCCGGGAAATATTTTTGAGTTTGAGAAGGCAGGAGGATGCAAGGGCTTGGATATGTGGTTTGAAAGAGAGGGCAGAGTCGAGATTCACCCCGAGGCAACAAGCGTGTGTGACTGAGGAAAGTGAGCAGCCATTGACATTGATGTATAGGTCTGGTGGAGAGGTAGAGTGAGATGGGGGAAAGATAATGAATTCTGTTTTGTCCATGTTCAGTTTTAGAAAGCGGGCAGAAAAGAAGGCTTGAATAGCAGACAGACCTTGTGGGATTTTGGTCAGTAAGGAGGTGAGGTCAGGTCCAGATAGGTAGATCTGAGTGTAATTGGCATTGAGATGATACTGCAAACCATGGGAGTCTATGAGTTTGCCAAAGGTGTAGATGGAGAAGAGAAGGTGTCCTAGAACTGAGCCTTGGGGACCACCGACAGACAGGGGGCGAGGTGAGGAGGTGGTGTGGGAGAGGGAGACACTGAATGTTCTGTCGGTTAGATATGATGAGATCCAGGATAGGGCCAAGTCTGTGATGCCAAGAGATGAGAGAATCTGTAGCAGGAGGGAATGGTCGACAGATAATGCCACCCTCCTCCGAAAAATGCCAAACAGATACTTCTATATTGTGTTCCAAACAGTATTATTGCATTATACTGAAAGTGCCCCACTTTGTAGCTCCCAAAACATTATTTTCAACTTTTCCTGCCCCATATCAATCATATTAATCTTCATAGTATGTTTAGACAGTAATAGTGTTCCCTTTACGCCCCACAAGTGCTAGGCGCCAGGATGTGGTGCAGTTGGAAATTGGTGCTGGACTGCCTAGTGCTAGCAATATCACTGTTGCCTCTCAGGAAATAAGATAAGGACAGAAAACTCTTTGGCTGAGGGAGAATTGGTGACCTTGCAGGTGCTGGGATAGCTGTCCCTTCTCCATCTCTGGGTTGACTAGCTAAATACAGTCCTGTACTCACAGCTCTCTGTAAAGCCCAAGCATCTGCCTGGGACTTGAATCAATCCTGTAATTAATCGTGCGTTTATCTAGCACCTGGCTATTGATGAATCTGAACAATTAAAGGGCTCCAATTTACTACACAGTATTGAGGTGGGCATATACTGCTTGCCATCACCTCTCTTCCTTACTCTAACCATCTATCCATAAACTGTATGCTCTAATACTGTAAAACTTGAGCTCACTCATTTGGAGTACTTTTTCTCCATATTTTTTTTAATAAACTAACAAGAGGTGTGGCTACGTCGTCATTGACGACTCTGTCTTGGTAACTTCTGAGTGTGTCATCATTCCTAAATTCCTGTGATACACTCTTGCTGGGTACTAGATTTTAACATTATTTCTCCTAAACGCAACTCGAAATTCTGCTATTAATGTAATGAAAGAATTTGCCCGACATACTCCACGAGAAGGATACACCAGCATGCCCCTCCAGACCCACCATCAGACTCCAGGAAACACAAACAGGCACCCCCAGAGGAACAGATGCAGGAGGTGGATGCGACTCTGAAACAGGTATCTGATAAACTCCTATCCGCTATTGCATCTAGTATTGATTTGGGCCTACTCCGACATGATATGCAGAAGCTGAGATCGAGGGTGTCTGAGGTGGAGGAATGGATATCGCCTTAAGGTGACCTCACAGCAGGGATGCCTAATGTTATAGGAGACCTCACTGGGAGGTCAGAGCTTTGGTGTTAAAATGCAGATGACTTGAGAATCAACTCTGCATTATCGGACTTCCTGTAAGACCAGAGGGACAGCGACCTGACAAAATTATTCCCTGATGCACTCTTCTCCTTGCCCCTTGCTGTGCAAAATGCTCATAGGGTGCCTGCCAAACCATCCCCCCTCCAGGGGCACCACCCAGTCTACTCGTGGCCAGACTCCTAAATTTCTGGGATCGAGACACCACACTCTGCATGGCTAGACATAAAGGAGAGATTTGGTTTGACAATACCTAAGTGTCCATCTTTCTGGACTTTTCTGCTCAATTACTGGAGCAAAGAGCCACATTCATCACCATCAAACATTGCCTGCGAGAATTCCAGATACCATACTCTATGCAGGGCTGGAATTAGGAGCCCTCAGCTAGTGGTGTGCCGCTGATAGTGTCACCCCCCGCATAGCACATTCAGCTCATCAGCATCATAGATGGCGATATGTTTGAAAGCAGTGGTGGAGGATAGAGCGTCAGATGATAGTCCCTCTCCCATCACTCTGCCTCTGACTCAGCAGCGTGTGCCACCAGTGGAGATGATGAGACGTTCTGCAGAAGCCAGAGCAGCAAGGGAACGAGGAGAGGCAAGCATTGTGTGTGTCTGTGTGTGTGTGTGTGTGTATGTGTATCTGCTGCATTATACTGTGTGTATGCATTATTGTGTGTGTCTGCTGCACAATACTGTGTGTGTGGGGGCTACACTATACTGTGTGTGGGGATTGCACTATATTGTGTGTGTGGGGGGATGCATTATACTGTGTGTGGGGGTACTGTACTGTGTGTGTTTGTGGGGGCTGCTTTATACTCTGAAGGGGCTGCATTATGCTCTATGAGGGGACTACATTATGCTCTGAGGGGAGCTGCAGTATACTCTATCAAGGACCATGGGGAGTGCTTTTTACTATATGTACTATATGGGACCTGCATTATACTGTATCGAGGACTTTCTGTACCAATTATTCTTACTCAGCTGGAGTAATGGTAGGTGCACACGGTCAGTAAACAATGCGGGTTGGATGCTGCATACTTGTGCAGTGTCCAGATGTTACAGCATAGTGGATGGTATTTCAAGAAATCTCATGCCGACTATGTGTACACAGATACCCACGGCTCACCCACAGAGAAGGACATGCGGCGCATCTCCAGACCGCAGCATGTCTATTTATCTTGCGAAGACCCGAGCCCCTGCAAGATAAATTTCATCCATACAATGTATTGGACGCAATGATTCTGCACGATTCAATGAACACATGCAGATTACCTGCGTTCAATAGTCGGTAGTGCTTTGGACTCAGCGGACCTGAGCTGCGTCCAAAGCACTGTCAATTACTGAACGTGTGCACATACCCTAAAGAGGCCGGGAAACAAGCATCAAACTACTTCAATATTGCTGATCACGCTCGTTTACCAGCCTAAACTTAGTGCTTGTAAATACAACAGAAATGTTTCTGTGTGATGGTGCAATATGTGAGCATTTGGGGCCCCAGTTTAAACTTTTGCCCAGGGCCCCACTTTGCCTAAAATCGGCCCTGACTCTATAGTATACCTGGCTCATTTACAAGTGGTTGATGGAAACCAGGCCCATTTCTTTACCACTCCTAAAGAGGCAGATGACTGGCCAACAGAAAGTAGTCAAATTTCACCGACCGCTCTTTTTATTAGGTGATGCAAAAAAATGTTTTATTCAAGTCCAAGAAACAATGGAGGAGCAAGGGGAAAAAAAATTGTAATGCAAAGTGACTACTACATTACAGACGTTTCGACCCATCCTGGGTCTTACTCATTACGTCAATGTTTCTTGCTGGATTGGGTTTGAACAATGGGTTAAATGAAGAAAGAAGAGAATCCCCAGTTCAAGGTAGCATAAATAAATTGCTGTGAATACAGTGTGGTTAGAAATTAAAAGGACACACAATGGCATGGTGTGGGTGGTGGGAGGCGCATTAATAATACCTGTATAGTCGTCAATGCATGGTATTGGGTAGAGCGTGCTCAATATGGCGGTTGCGGTGCATGCAAACAGCACCATGGCACAGGATGTGAATGAGTGGACCATGTATGGGGATGAGGGGGCCATGTATACCAGGATTGGGGGGCATTGTATACCAGGATTGGGATGGGGGGCCATGTATACCAGGATGGGGAAGGGGGATGTATAAAAGTATAGGGCCATATATTCCAGGATGGGGGATATTGGTACAGAATTGGGGGATATTATACCTAAAACAATGTCAGCATCAGAGACCCCCTTCCCGTACAACAGTCTGTTATGACCACATTTTTTGCTTCAATTTTTTTCTATTTTCCTCCTCAGAAAAATACCGTATATAATTCCTCACTGCAACACGGCTTTCTACCCGAGTATTTCTATGATGCCAATATCAGGGTAATACTAAAACCAGATAAGCCTGCCCAAGAATGTGACTGATATAGACATATATCCTTATTAAATTTAGTTTATAACATTTTGAACAAAATTCTAACGAATAGGCTAAATAAAGTAATTCACAAAATTATTCACCCAGTCAAGTGCAGATTTATTCTGGGTTGGTCTACATACAATAATATAAGGCAAGCACAGGTAATTGCACATTTGGGTTTGAAAGGACAGGAAGATTGGTCATTGGCATCTCTGGATATTGCTAAAGCATTTGATTTGGTTAAATGGTCCTTCCTTGAGAAGGCCCTTCAACAATTTGGCTTTTTACCAGGCTTCAGAAGGGGGATTTTGGTCATGTATCTGAAAGCCAAGGTCCTGATTAATGGTTTTATGTCTTCATTGATTCCCTTGGGCAGAAGGAATAGACGGGGTTGCTCTCTACCCCCCCATCCTTTTGTTTGCCATTGCCATGTCTGTCTGTATCTGTCAAACTGCAGGGTATCAAGGAATTAAAGTGTGTTACTGTGAGGGACCGCTTAGGGTAATACACGGATTATTTAATCCTGTTTATGGCCAGCCCAAGGGTTACACAGTCTTTGGCAATGGATGGGATTGAATTTGGCTGATTGTCTGGTCAAAAAATTAACTGTCAGAAATCCATGTTATTAACTCACAGCACCATGGGGTGGAAAGTACGGGATGCATTCTGCAGGTTACTAATAGTATCCCATTTTAAATATCTAGGTATACCCCTGGCAAGAAATCGCATGCAACTCAGTGATTTAAATATAACCCCACTTTTGTCATACCTGCAGTAGAAATTTAGTCTGGGAAGCCCTCCAACTGTTAATAGCTGGGAGAATCAATATTATTAAAATGATAGTCCTATCTAAATTCCAATATGTTCTGCAATATTCAGCCTTCATAGTCCCACAAACAGTCTTTGCCATGATCAATTCCCATTTGGCATCCTTCATATGGGGCTCAAACAGACAAATACTCAAGCTGACCACTCTTCAGCGGTCCACGGATGAGGCAGGTGCAGCACTCTGACTTTTTTTATATACTAAGCTGGCCAGCTTCACACATTTGCTGTTCAAGTGTGGAGAGCCACCAAAAATATTTTTCAATTCAAAGACACATTAGCGGAGTCCCCCTTATGGCATTTTTCTGAATTGCTGTATTGCCAAGATGCTCAATTTTGTCCGAACTTAGGGGTCAAGACACTGGCAAAGGTATATATCCAGGGTGTTCTTGATTCTTTTGATGAATGTCAACAACTTGATCAAGTTGCCAGACTTGCTTTCTTTAAGTATCTGCAACAAATATATGCCCTAAATACCCAGTTACAAGAGTTAGGAAATGATTTAATATCCTCATACCCCCTGGATGGGATTCTATGGGGCTAGGTACCCAAGGTGTTGATTCCTTTTCATACACCCAGTTACTAAACTGGAGATGCTCCTCATCATCATTGTTGTTTGAGGCCAAATGGAGAACAGTAATACCCTCCCTATCAAAGGACGATTGGAGCAAGGCCTTGACCTCCCCATAATATGTTTTATGGGCAATTAATAACAAGCTAGTCCAAATGTATATAGTCCATCAATGCAACCTGACACCTAGCAGGTTATATAAAATGAGATGTCACGCTGTGACTTCATGATTAGGGAAAGGGGCCATGGAGCGTCCCTAGGACTGAGATCCTATCTATCCCTTTTTCCAAAGATACCTCTTAAGGTGAGGAGGTTTGGGCCACCAGCCTTTCTGTTCTCCTGTTAATCCCTAAGCTGTCCCCTCCCCCTCCTCCAGGAGACCTGGGACAGGAATTCTAGTGTATCAACACATAAGACAGACAGGGATAACAAAAATCAACAAACATTCAAACACTCACTAAAAGTATAGAGTTATATTGGGAAGGATAGGAATGTACCAACAAAATGGGAATAGGACAATGAGGAAAGCATACACCCCAAAACAGAATGCAACAATCTCCAGTAGCAAGAACGATCTCCATTTCATTGCATCTCCAAGGAGCTGGGAAGCAAATCTTTCACTGTAAAGGAAGAGAAGGTCTGACCAGATTTTATAGGAAGAGATAATGACCAGGTCAGGAACAGCTGTGAGATGGAGCTGCAAGTTTATAATCAGCATAGCAAGGGTTGTTAACCTCCTCAGCACCAAAGGAAACAACGTTCATTTAATATGAAACCCCAACACACCGGCTAAATGGAAGACCTGCAATTTACAATACATAGTGATTTTCTAACCCTAGATCTCCCAGGAGGACATGACCCGTTCGTGGCAGTAGATCCACCACTGCTGATTGCCATGTGTGGGGAAGAGGCAGCAGATTTTATATACCCGATGTGGTATTGCCCATCTATTGCAGACTTTTGGAAAGAGGTCATAGCTATCCTCATTGAGATCATACAATCCCCTGTACCACTTTGGCCTAAGATGTGTTTATAATGAATCCTTGATGAGGAGACCTGGCCTCACTACCCTCGCACTCTTCTCAAGGAAACATTGTTCATCATGAGATGGATGGATAGAAGACCCCCACAGAATTTCAAACTGAGTCAATGTGGTAAATACTGCAGATCCCTATGAGATGGCGGTATATAAAAATATACACTGTCTTGAAAAATTTGATAAGGAAGCCTTGGTCTGACTTCCCTATGACTCACATTAGTCCCCAAGTGATAAGGAGTGTTCTCTCATGATAAAATTTGTGATATTTGGTGCCTGACATGGGTATCTTATGCTTTTGATTAATACAGTATATTAGACCAATGGCATGTTAAGGGTAAGGTTAACTTTGCCAGACAATATTAACGAGCAATGAAAAATGCTGCTTGTTCTTTTGTTCTATGATGTAACCTTGTTATGTTGCATAATCTTAAATAAAACGAGTTTCAAAAACAAAATGCATGCCTGTAAAGTGTCAATTGTAATTAGTTACTAACTCTGAATACTACATTTTAAGTACTTATAATTGGTTGATAAAAATAGTGATGTAGCATATTTTTTGCATTATTTTGAAACCTGCAGATGTATAACTTCTGGTATGTCCAGAGGTAGCAGCCCAGACCAAAGGCACCTGTGCCACAAGTATTCTAAATGATAGCTAGGGGCCCTGTTGAAGATTTTAGACTGGGGGACAGGAGCTTACACTTCTGGCTACCTGCATTTCATTGACCAATGCTGGCAGATTAAATATGTGTAGTTGATCTTACTAGCAGGGGTGTGACTATAATAAGTACAGGGGTGGTAGTCGCAACTTGGGCCTTTGAGCCTAGTGGGGACCAAATAAACCATAGACCCATATGTGAATACCAATACTCCTAAAGGCCAGGAGTTGTGGGGGTCCTGATGGAAATTTTGCAATGGGACCCATGAGCTTCAAGTCACACCACTGCTTTCTAGTTCAGCAGGCATTATTATGATTCTTCCTGGTGACTTTTTGTTTTAATATTAAGAATTGATTACATTTTTAAGTATAGATGATTCAATTGTAAGGCTGTGTGCCCACAATGAGTTTTTAGCGAGCTTTTGACACTGTATATTTTTGTTGCGTCAAAAACTGCTGTGATCACTGCAAAAAAAGACCTCCCAAAAAACCGTAAAAAACAGCTGTGCTTTAATGGAGCTGAGCTAAACATGAAATACAGAAAAGGCTAGCATTTATAAAGGCCCTGACTTGGATATAATTTTTTATTCATAAGTAGACAACATATTTAAGCGAATGAAGAAAGCTAGCTTTTGACTCATACTAATTTAATTTTTTTTAAATCACTTATCCATAGGTCTATCAGGTCTGGCCTGCCTGCTGGTACAAGCACTGATGGGCAGAACGGGGAACTTCTATACCCGCTAGAATGAATCTGCACTAAGCATGCTCATCCACTGCTCCTTTCATTCCCTATGGAGTTGCTGAGAGCTACACTCCAGTAGACCCATAGAAAATGACTGGAGCTGCTGTTGGTGCGTCCAACCATTTTGTATGGGGATAAAAGATCCCCAATTGGGAAACAAATTCTCTGATCTAATGATCCGTGAGAGTCCCAGCAGAGGGATACCCACTGATTTACAAAGGATCGTCTATCTAGTGCTGTGGATAGGTGATGGCTTGTTTTCACTGGACAACCTCTATAATTGTACGTAATGAAGAAATTCTCTTTTTCAACAGATGTGTGTTCTGGAAGCAAATTCTCCTCTTCAGTGCAGCTGAAGCTGTGGTCTCGGTGGCCTGCTCAGGAACAATCCATTCTTAAGGAGGCTTTTTCTGAGACCTACAAAAATGCCACAATCACAAGTAAGGTGCACGGCGCTGATTTTAATCTAAATTTAGTAGATAAGAATTGAAATGTAGTTTTTGGGTGATTTTTGTGATTATATAATAATTTATGACACTATATGATGACATTATTGTTTAATATCACTACATTTTAATCTGTCCAAACTAGGTTTTGAAAAATGTGAATTATCTTAAAATATTATATTAAAGATTATGGCAATAAACTGACCACAAAAAGTGATTCTATAGGGGATGTAATAAAAAAAAAAGATGTTTTGCTGGGATGGAAATATGCCTACGTAAAGGGAATATGTCAGCAGGTTTTTGCTATCTCATCTGAGAACATCATGATGTAGGCAAAGATACCCTGAATCCAACTATGTATCACTTAGATTACTGGGTGCAGCTGTTCTGACATAATCAGAGTTTTTAGATTTAGTAATGCAGCAGAGCTCAGAAAGCTGCTCCTGCCCACATCAGGCTCTGTATGTACATATTCTATTGACAGTGAGCTGCTTATCACAGAATAGTGCGTGGTCGGATGTAGTGATTGGTCATTCGTGAACGATACGAGACAAAGAGCACCCCAGTGAGAGCCACTAAATTCTCCTAATGGCTCTCATCGGGCGTATACTTCCCAAGCAGATGTAACCCCGCCAACCTGAAACAAACCCCGCCCATTCATCAAGTTAATTGGCTGGCTGCCCATGGGCATGGTTTCGACCACTGGTGGGCTGGGTTTCAGCCATATTGACGTCACCTTAAATATGCATTCTCCTATAGTGAACACATATTTAATAGGGACCCATTTAGGATCCAAAAGAGCTGGCTCTTTTTGGTGAGTGGAGCCGTAACACCAAAAAGAGCTGGACTGCCCATCGCTAGTCGGATGAGTGCCTGCGGGGAAACTAGTCACAGCAATGATAATGTCCTAGTGATACACCCTTCTTTGTAAGTAAACAATAGCACACACCCTGACATGTAACAAATCACTGAAATCTGTTATAACCCCAACCTCATGCTGTTTTCAGATTATGTAGCAAAAACTGTCTGTGCAGTGCACCACATACCCGGCAGGTCATGGCTGTAACAGCCAGGACCTACATCTAACATTCATGGGTGTAAACCTTTAAAATGCCACTGTCAAACTCTGACCGTACATTTAAAGGGAATCTGTCACCCCTTTTTTTTCGATTTGAGATAAAAATATAGTTCAATTGTGTATGATCTCTGCATTACAGCAGTACCTTTCATATCCCCCGATTCCCCACCTTTGCTGAGAAAATACCTTTGTAATCTCTCCGTTGTCCTATGTAAATTACCCCTGTCCGATGGGCGGGGTCTATTCGCCATCTCTCCCCACCGCCTGCCTTGCCCTACGCATTTGTTTTTCTTCTTTCCTGCGTTGGCGTTGTTTTCCTGCACCTGCGCATTGAAGTGGCCTCTTGAGCGTGCGCAGTATGTTTTGCCCAACAGCATTTTCCATGACGTTCTGTGCCCCGGAAGTCTTTCCATGCAAAGTTTGTTTTGCTGGACACCGGAAAACTTTGCAAATCCCAAACACGATTCATTTTAAAAAAACTTCCAGCGTTATGTGCAGGGTTTAATACATAGGTTACCAGCGTCCAGGAACACAAGATTTCAACAGCAGTACTTCCGGGGCACAGAGCATAGGGTGAAAAGCTGGCGCATGCGCAATAATGATTTCATGCTTTGCCCACAGTTGGTCAAAGCATACTGCGCAGGCGCTAGAGGCCAATTCAATGCGCATGCGCAGAAACTGTACGGGATCTGTTCTATTCACAGATCTCGTTACGTTGAGACCGCCGAGGAGCGGGGGAGAGATGGCAAATAGGCCCCGCCCATCGTACCAGACCGGGGTAATTTACATAGGACAACGGAGAGATTACAAAGGTTTTTTTCTCAGCAAAGGTGGGGAATCGGGGGATATGAAAGGTAATAATAATAATAATAATAATAATTTTATTTATATAGCGCCAACATATTCCGCAGCATTTTACAAATTATAGAGGGGACTTGTACAGACAATAGACATTACAGCATAAAAGAAATCAGAGTTCAAAATAGATATCAAGAGGAATGAGGGCCCTGCTTGCAAGCTTACAAACTATGAGGAAAAGGGGAGACACGAGAGGTGGATGGTAACAATTGCTTTAGTTATTTGGACCAGCCATAGTGTAAGGCTCAGGTGTTCATGTAAAGCTGCATGAACCAGTTAACTGCCTAAGTATGTAGCAGGACAGACACAGAGGGCTATTAACTGTATAAAGTGTATGAGAACATGATGCGAGAAACCTGATTATGGTTTAAGTTTCTCTTTTTTTGAATGGGCCACACAGGGATAGTTAGGTCAATGCGTTGAGGCGGTAGGCCAATCTGAACAAATGAGTTTTTAGGGCACGCTTAAAACTGTGGAGATTGGGGATTAATCGTATTAACCTGGGTAGTGCATTCCAAAGAATCGGCGCAGCATGTGTAAAGTCTTGGAGACGGGAGTGGGAGGTTCTGATTATTAAGGATGCTAACCTGAGGTCATTAGCGGAGCGGAGGGCACGTGTAGGGTGGTAGACTGTGACCAGAGAGGAGATGTAGGGTGGTGCTGAGCCATGGAGTGCTTTGTGGATGAGGGTAGTAGTTTTGTACTGGATTCTTGAATGGATGGGTAACCAGTGTAATGACTGGCACAAGGTAGAGGCATCGGTGTAACGGTTGGTGAGGAGTATGATCCTGGCAGCAGCATTCAGGACAGATTGGAGTGGGGAGAGTTTGGTAAGAGGGAGGCCGATTAGTAGAGCGTTACAATAGTCCAGACGAGAATGTGAAACAGTAAGAGTTTTTGCAGAGTCGAAAGTAAGAAAAGGACTAATTCTAGAAATGTTTTTGAGATGCAGATAAGAAGAGCGAGCCAGTGATCAGATGTGGGGGGTGAATGAAAGCTCAGAATCAAGTATTACCCCAAGGCAGCAGGCATGTTGCTTTGGAGTAATGGTGGAACAGCACACGGAGATGGCAATGTCAGGCAAAGGTAGGTTAGTACAAGGAGAAAACACGAGGAGTTCAGTTTTTGACAGGTTCAGTTTCAAATAGAGGGAGGACATGATGTTAGAGACAGCGGTAAGACAATCACTGGTGTTTTCTAAAAAGGTCGGCGTGATAACAGGAGAAGAGGTGTATAATTGGGTGTCGTCAACATAGAGATGGTACTGGAAACCAAATCTACTGATTGCTTGTCCAGTAGGGGCAGTATACAAAGAGAAGAGGAAGGGGCCTAGGACTGATCTTTGAGGAACCAGCAAAAGATTCAGTGAAGGATCGGTCAGATAGGAGGAGAACCAGGAGAGAACGGTGTCCTTGAGGCCGATGGAGCGGAGCATAGTGAGGAGGAGCTGATGATCGACAGAGTCGAATGCTGCGGAGAGATCCAAGAGAATTAGCATGGAGTAGTGACCATTAGATTTAGCTGTTAGTAGGTCATTAGAGACCTTAGTGAGGGCAGTTTCAGTAGAGTGTAAAGAGCGGAAAGCAGATTGAAGAGGGTTGAGAAGAGAGTTATCTGAGATATAGCGGGTAAGATGGGAGTAGACCAGGCGTTCGAGGAGTTTAGAGATGAAGAGAAGATTAGAGACAAGTCTATAATTAGCGGCACAGTTTTGATCGAGGGATAGTTTTTTTAAGTAATGGATGTATGATGGCATTAGATTCTCTGCCTTTGTCTGCACATAGTGGACATAATAGGATATGTAGAATATCTCCTTCTAATATATTCTAAATACACCTTTTATATTAGGATTTGCAAGGGTGTAGTAAATTAAAATCATCTTCCTAAAAGGAATATCTCATAAGATGTCCTGTCACATTGAGCAGAGCATAGAAATTTTTATATAGATAGTCGATTGTAGAGAAGGACTTACAATACATTGTTGAAGGCATTTACAACTTTAGCCTAGCAGCTTTATTAGAATACTAGTTCAGCTATTGTACCAAGTCATACTAGCTAAGCTTACTGAGGATAACTGCAATTATAATTTAGCATCTTCATCAAAGTACCAATCTAGCTATTGCACCAAGTAATACCAATTTAGACATCTATATAGAAAAATACTGCATACATACCTGTTATGACCTGGTGGTTAAGAGGCCACACTGATATGACCTGGTGGCTAAAACGCAACATGGAACGAGCTCTGAGAAGGTGGTATCTCTACTGACCACAGTCCCTAATCCTAACAACACAACTAGAAATAGCCGTGGGATGTTCCTGACACTCCCTAGACACCTTGTCACAGCCTCAGATATAACTACCCCTAAAGAAGGAAACAGAAAGCTATCTTGCCTCAGAGAAACCCCCAAAAGGAAAGACAGCCCCCACAAATATTGACTGTGAAAGGAGAGGGAAATGACGTACATAGAAATGAAATCAGAATTCAGCAAAGGGAGGCCAAAACTAAACTAGATAGACAGAAAGCAAAGTATACTGTGCGGTCAGTATTAAAAACTACAAAATCCACGCAGAGTTTACAAAAATGAACTCCACACCGACTCACGGTGTGGAGGGGCAAATCTGCTTTCCCAGAGCTTCCAGCTAGCCTGAATAAGACATAGTGACAAGCTGGACAAAAAGACAAAAATGCAGAGCAATAGAGTCCAAACAAATGGACAAACAAATACAAGCAAAAACTTATCTTTTGCAGACAAGGACTGGCCATATGAGAAATCCAAGGAAAGAATCAAGTCCAACCAAGAATATTGACAGCAGGCATGAACTAAATCCCAGAGCAGGTTTAAATAGCAAACCCAGGCTAGGCGATTAGTGAAGGCAGCTGCTACAGCCACCTAACAGAGCAGCAGTTCCACTCGAAACCACCAGAGGGAGCCCAAGGGCAGAACCCACAAAAATACCATTAGCAACCACAGGAGGGAGCTCCAGAATGGAACTCACAACAGTACCCCCCCCTTGAGGAGGGGTCACCGAACCCTCACCAGAGCTCCCAGGCCAATCAGGACGATCCAAATGGAAAGCACGAACCAAATCGGGAGCATGAACATCGGAGGCAACAACCCAAGAATTATCCTCCTGGCCATAACCCTTCCACTTGACCAGATACTGAAGCTTCCGCCTTGAAAAACGAGAATCCAAAATCTTCTCTACCACATATTCCAATTCCCCCTCAACCAACACCGGAGCAGGAGGATCAACGGAGGGAACCATAGGTACCACATATCTCCGCAACAAGGATCTATGGAACACATTATGAATGGAAAAGGAAGCTGGAAGGGCCAAACGAAAAGACACCGGATTGATAATTTCAGAAATCTTATAAGGCCCAAAAAAGCGAGGCTTGAACTTAGGGGAAGAAACCTTCATAGGAACATGACGAGAAGACAACCAGACCAAATCCCCAATACGAAGCCGGGGACCAACACACCGACGACGGTTGGCAAAACACTGAGCCTTCTCCTGAGACAAAGTCAAATTGTCCACCAAATGAGTCCAAATTTGCTGCAACCTGTCCACCACGGAATCCACACCAGGACAGTCAGAAGGCTCAAGCTGCCCTGAAGAAAAACGAGGATGAAAACCAAAGTTACAAAAAAAAGGCAAAACCAAGGTAGCAGAACTAGCCCGATTATTAAGGGCAAACTCGGCCAACGGCAAAAAGGTCACCGAATCATCCTGATCAGCAGACACAAAGCATCTCAAATAGGTTTCCAAGGTCTGATTGGTTCGCTCCGTTTGGCCATTTGTCTGAGGATGGAATGCAGAAGAAAAAGACAAATCAATGCCCATTCTAGCACAAAAGGACCGTCAAAACCTAGAAACGAACTGGGAACCTCTGTCAGACACAATATTCTCCGGAATACCATGCAAACGAACCACATGCTGAAAAAATAATGGAACCAAATCAGAAGAGGAAGGCAACTTAGGCAACGGCACCAAATGGACCATCTTAGAAAACCGGTCACAAACCACCCAGATGACAGACAACTTCTGAGAAACAGGAAGATAAGAAATAAAATCCATGGAAATATGCGTCCAGGGCCTCTCAGGAAAAGGCAAAGGCAAAAGCAACCCGCTGGCACGGGAGCAGCAAGGCTTAGCCTGAGCACAGGTCCCACAGGACTGCACAAACGAACGCACATCCCACGACAAGGAAGGCCACCAAAAGGACCTAGCCACCAAATCTCTGGTACCGAAAATCCCAGGGTGACCAGCCAACACCGAACAATGAACCTCAGAAATTACCCTGCTAGTCCATCTATCAGGAACAAACAATTTCCCCACAGGACAGCGGTCAGGTTTATCAGCCTGAAACTCCTGAAGTACCCGCCTGTTGTGAATTCTGTGGCAGAGCTCCCTCCTGTGGTCACAAGTGGTACTTCGGCTGATTCTCTCTGTGAGCTTCTGTTGGTGGAGGGAAGTGGTACTGCGGCTTCTGAGTTTCCTCCCTCAGGTGATCTGGTTAGGTGCTTCTCTACTTAACTCCACCTAATGCTTTTATCCTGGCTTCCTGTCAATGTTCCAGTGTTGGACTTGCTTTTCCCTGGATCATTCCTGTGGCCTGCTGCTCTGCATAGCTAAGTTCTTCTTTGCTATTTGTTTGCTATTTTTTCTGTCCAGCTTGTCTTATTTGTTGCTGGAAGCTCTGGGACGCAAAGGGTGTACCTCCGTGCCGTTAGTTCGGTACGGAGGGTCTTTTTGCCCCCTTTGCGTGGTTTTCTTTAGGGTTTTGTGTAGACCGCAAAGTTACCTTTTCTATACTCGCTCTGTTAAGAAAGTCGGGCCTCACTTTGCTGAATCTATTTCATCTCTACGTTTGTCTTTTCATCTTACTCACAGTCATTATATGTGGGGGGCTGCCTTTTCCTTTGGGGTATTTCTCTGAGGCAAGGTAGGCTTATTTTCTATCTTCAGGCTAGTTAGTTTCTCAGGCTGTGCCGAGTTGCATAGGCAGAGTTAGGCGCAATCCACGGCTGCCTCTAGTGTTGTTTGGAGAGGATTAGGGATTGCGGTCTGCAGAGTTCCCACGTCTCAGAGCTCGTTCTATGATTTTGGGTTATTGTCAGATCACTGTATGTGCTCTGACCGCTATGTCCATTGTAGTACTGAATTGCCTTTCATAACAGTACAGGAAGTCAAAAGTACTAATGATTCTAAATAGAGGGAAAAAAGAAGTTCTGAGACCATTTTTTTTTCTTTGCACTGTGTTTTGCCTTTTTTTTCCCCTAGACATTTGGGTGGTTCAGTACACAGGTGTAGCGATGAACATTAGAAGTCTGTCTTCATTTGTGGATCAGCTCTCGGCAAGAGTACAAAAGATTCAAGACACTATTGATCAGAAATCTATGTTAGAACCAAGAATTCCTATTCCTGATTTGTTTTTTGGAGATAGAACTAAGTTTCTGAGTTTCAAAAATAATTGTAAATTATTTCTGGCCTTGAAACCTCGCTCCTCTGGTGATCCAGTTCAACAGGTTTTGATTGTTATTTCTTTTTTGCGCGGCGACCCTCAGGACTGGGCATTTTCTCTTGCGCCAGGAGATCCTGTATTGAGTAATATCGATGCGTTTTTCCTGGCGCTCGGATTGCTGTACGATGAACCTAATTCAGTGGATCAGGCAGAGAAAAATTTGCTGGCTCTTTGTCAGGGTCAGGATGAGATAGAGGTATATTGTCAGAAATTTAGAAAGTGGTCCGTGCTCACTCAATGGAATGAATCTGCGCTGGCAGCTATGTTCAGAAAGGGTATCTCTGAAGCCCTTAAGGATGTCATGGTGGGATTTCCTATGCCTGCTGGTTTGAATGAGTCTATGTCTTTGGCCATTCAGATCGGTCGACGCTTGCGTGAGCGTAAATCTGTGCACCATTTGGCGGTATTACCTGAGCTTAAACCTGAGCCTATGCAGTGCGATACGACTTTGACCAGAGTTGAACGGCAAGAACACAGACGTCTGAATGGGCTGTGTTTCTACTGTGGTGATTCCACTCATGCTATCTCTGATTGTCCTAAGCGCACTAAGCGGTTCGCTAGGTCTGCCACCATTGGTACGGTACAGTCAAAATTTCTTCTGTCCGTTACCTTGATCTGTTCTTTGTCATCGTATTCTGCCATGGCATTTGTGGATTCAGGCGCTGCCCTGAATTTGATGGACTTGGAGTATGCTAAGCGTTGTGGGTTTCTCTTAGAGCCCTTGCAGTGTCCTATTCCATTGAGAGGAATTGATGCCACGCATTTGGCCAAGAATAAGCCTCAGTACTGGACCCAGCTGACCATGTGCATGGCTCCTGCACATCAGGAGGTTATTCGCTTTCTGGTGTTGCATAATCTGCATGATGTGGTCGTGTTGGGGTTGCCATGGCTACAAGCCCATAATCCAGTATTAGATTGGAAATCCATGTCGGTGTCCAGCTGGGGTTGTCAGGGGATACATGGTGATGTTCCATTTCTGTCAATTTCGTCATCCACCCCTTCTGAGGTTCCAGAGTTCTTGTCTGATTACCAGGATGTATTTGATGAGCCCAAGTCCGATGCCCTACCTCCGCATAGGGATTGTGATTGTGCTATCAATTTGATTCCTGGTAGTAAATTCCCAAAAGGTCGACTGTTTAATTTATCTGTGCCTGAGCACGCCGCCATGCGCAGTTATGTGAAGGAATCCCTGGAGAAGGGGCATATTCGCCCGTCATCGTCACCATTAGGAGCAGGGTTCTTTTTTGTAGCCAAGAAGGATGGTTAGCTGAGACCTTGTATAGATTACCGCCTTCTAAATAAGATCACGGTTAAATTTCAGTACCCCTTGCCATTGTTATCTGATTTGTTTGCTCGGATTAAGGGGGCTAGTTGGTTCACCAAGATAGATCTTCGTGGTGCGTATAATCTGGTGCGAATCAGGCGAGGAGATGAATGGAAAACTGCATTTAATACGCCCGAGGGACATTTTGAATATCTAGTGATGCCATTCGGACTTGCCAATGCTCCATCAGTGTTTCAGTCCTTTATGCACGACATCTTCCGAGAGTACCTGGATAAATTCCTGATTGTGTACTTGGATGACATTTTGATCTTCTCGGATGATTGGGAGTCTCATGTGAAGCAGGTCAGAACAGTTTTTCAGGTCCTGCGTGCTAATTCTTTGTTTGTGAAGGGATCAAAGTGTCTCTTTGGTGTGCAGAAGGTTTCATTTTTGGGGTTCATCTTTTCCCCTTCTACTATCGAGATGGATCCTGTTAAGGTCCAAGCCATCCATGATTGGACTCAGCCGACATCTCTGAAAAGTCTGCAAAAGTTCCTGGGCTTTGCTAATTTTTATCGTTGCTTCATCTGCAATTTTTCTAGTATTGCCAAACCATTGACCGATTTGACCAAGAAGGGTGCTGATTTGGTCAATTGGTCTTCTGCTAATGTGGAAGCTTTTCAGGAGTTGAAGCGTCGTTTTTCTTCTGCCCCTGTGTTGTGTCAACCAGATGTTTCTCTTCCGTTCCAGGTCGAGGTTGATGCTTCTGAGATTGGAGCAGGGGCTGTTTTGTCGCAGAGAGGTTCTGATTGCTCAGTGATGAAATCATGCGCTTTTTTTTCCAGGAAGTTTTCGCCTGCTGAGCGAAATTATGATGTGGGCAACCGAGAGTTGCTGGCCATGAAGTGGGCATTCGAGGAGTGGCGTCATTGGCTTGAAGGAGCTAAGCATTGCGTGGTGGTATTGACTGATCATAAGAACTTGACTTATCTTGAGTCTGCTAAGCGGTTGAATCCTAGACAGGCTCGTTGGTCGCTGTTTTTTGCCCGTTTTGACTTTGTGATTTCGTACCTTCCGGGCTCTAAAAATGTGAAGGCGGATGCTCTGTCTAGGAGTTTTGTGCCCGACTCTCCGGGTTTGTCTGAGCCGGCGGGTATCCTCAAGGAAGGAGTAATTGTGTCTGCCATCTCCCCTGATTTGCGGCGGGTGCTGCAAAAATTTCAGGCTAATAAACCTGATCGTTGTCCAGCAGAGAGACTGTTTGTCCCTGATAGGTGGACGAATAAAGTTATCTCTGAGGTTCATTGTTCGGTGTTGGCTGGTCATCCTGGAATCTTTGGTACCAGAGAGTTAGTGGCTAGATCCTTTTGGTGGCCGTCTCTGTCGCGGGATGTGCGTGCTTTTGTGCAGTCCTGTGGGATTTGTGCTCGGGCTAAGCCCTGCTGTTCTCGTGCCAGTGGGTTGCTTTTGCCCTTGCCGGTCCCAAAGAGGCCTTGGACACATATCTCTATGGATTTTATTTCTGATCTTCCCGTTTCTCAAAAGATGTCAGTCATTTGTGTGGTCTGTGATCGCTTTTCTAAGATGGTCCATCTGGTACCCTTGTCTAAATTGCCTTCCTCCTCTGATTTGGTGCCGTTGTTCTTCCAGCATGTGGTTCGTTTACATGGCATTCCAGAGAATATCGTTTCTGACAGAGATTCCCAGTTTGTTTCAAGGTTTTGGCGAGCCTTTTGTGGTAGGATGGGCATTGACTTGTCTTTTTCCTCGGCTTTCCATCCTCAGACTAATGGCCAGACCGAACGAACCAATCAGACCTTGGAAACATATCTGAGATGCTTTGTTTCTGCCGATCAGGATGACTGGGTGTCCTTTTTGCCTTTGGCTGAGTTCGCCCTTAATAATCGGGCCAGCTCGGCTACCTTGGTTTCGCCATTTTTCTGCAATTCTGGGTTCCATCCTCGTTTTTCTTCAGGACAGGTTGAGTCTTCGGACTGTCCTGGTGTGGATATTGTGGTGGACAGGTTGCAGCAGATTTGGACTCATGTAGTGGACAATTTGACCTTGTCCCAGGAGAAGGCTCAACGTTTCGCTAATCGCAGACGCCGTGTGGGTCCCCGACTTCGTGTTGGGGATCTGGTTTGGTTATCTTCTCGTCATATTCCTATGAAGTTTTCCTCTCCTAAGTTTAAACCTCGTTTCATTGGTCCGTATAGGATTTCTGAGGTTCTTAATCCTGTGTCTTTTCGTCTGACCCTTCCAGATTCTTTTTCCATACATAACGTATTCCATAGGTCATT
Organism: Ranitomeya imitator; assembly: GCF_032444005.1. Classification (NCBI taxonomy): domain Eukaryota; kingdom Metazoa; phylum Chordata; class Amphibia; order Anura; family Dendrobatidae; genus Ranitomeya; species Ranitomeya imitator. Next base: position 895,034,380 of record NC_091282.1, on the reverse strand, counting down.
GTTGCGAAGATACGTGGTACCTATGGTTCCATCTGTTGATCCTCCTGCCCCGGTTTTGGTGGAGGGGGAATTGGAGTATATTGTGGAGAAGATTTTGGATTCTCGTGTTTCTAGACGGAAACTCCAGTATCTGGTTAAATGGAAGGGTTATGCTCAGGAAGATAATTCCTGGGTTTTTGCCTCTGATGTCCATGCTCCCGATCTTGTTTGTGCCTTTCATGTGGCTCATCCTGGTCGGCCTGGGGGCTCTGGTGAGGGTTCGGTGACCCCTCCTCAGTGGGGGGGTACTGTTGTGAATTCTGTGGCAGAGCTCCCTCCTGTGGTCACAAGTGGTACTTCGGCTGATTCTCTCTGTGAGCTTCTGTTGGTGGAGGGAAGTGGTACTGTGGCTTCTGAGTTTCCTCCCTCAGGTGATCTGGTGAGGTCGTTAGGTGCTTCTCTTCTTAACTCCACCTAATGCTTTTATCCTGGCTTCCTGTCAATGTTCCAGTGTTGGACTTGCTTTTCACTGGATCATTCCTGTGGCCTGCTGCTCTGCATAGCTAAGGTCTTCTTTGCTATTTGTTTGCTATTTTTTCTGTCCAGCTTGTCTTATTTGTTGCTGGAAGCTCTGGGACGCAAAGGGTGTACCTCCGTGCCGTTAGTTCGGTACGGAGGGTCTTTTTGCCCCCTTTGCGTGGTTTTGTTTAGAGTTTTGTGTAGACCGCAAAGTTATCTTTTCTATCCTCGCTCTGTTAAGAAAGTCGGGCCTCACTTTGCTGAATCTATTTCATCTCTACGTTTGTCTTTTCATCTTACTCACAGTCATTATATGTGGGGGGCTGCCTTTTCCTTTGGGGTATTTCTCTGAGGCAAGGTAGGCTTATTTTCTATCTTCAGGCTAGTTAGTTTCTCAGGCTGTGCCGAGTTGCATAGGCAGAGTTAGGCGCAATCCACGGCTGCCTCTAGTGTTGTTTGGAGAGGATTAGGGATTGCGGTCTGCAGAGTTCCCACGTCTCAGAGCTCGTTCTATGATTTTGGGTTATTGTCAGATCACTGTATGTGCTCTGACCGCTATGTCCATTGTAGTACTGAATTGCCTTTCATAACACCCGCCGCAAATCAGGGGAGATGAGGATCCCAGCTGGCTCAAGAACTCCCGGAGAATCAGGCAAAAAACTCCTAGAAAGGGCATCAGCCTTCACATTCTTAGATCTCGGAATATACGAGACCACAAAATCAAAACGTGAGAAAAACAGAGACCACCGAGCCTGTCTAGGATTCAACCGCTTAGCAGACTCGAGGTAAATCAGATTCTTGTGATCAGTCAAGACCACCACGCGATGCTTGGGTCCCTCAAGCCAATCTCGCCACTCCTCAAATGCCCACTTCATTGCCAACAACTCCCGATTGCCGACATCATAATTACGCTCAGAAGGCGAAAACTTTCTGGAGAAGAAAGCACATGGTTTCATCAAAGAGCCATCAGAAATTCTCTGGGACAAAACGGCCCCTGCCCCAATCTCAGAAGCATCCACCTCAACCTGAAAAGGGAGAGAAACATCTGGCTGACGCAACACAGGGGCAGAAGTAAAACGACATTTAAGCTCCTGAAAGGCCTCAACAGCGGCAGAGGACCAATTCACCACATCAGCGCCCTTCCTCGTCAAATCGGTCAGAGGCTTCACCACACTAGAAAAATTAGCTATAAAGCGGCGATAAAAATTGGCAAAGCCCAAAAATTTCTGAAGGCTCTTTACAGATGTAGGTTGAGTCCAATCATGAATGGCCTGAACTTTAACAGGGTCCATTTCAATAGCCGAGGGAGAAAAAATTAAACCCAAAAAAGAAACCTTCTGAACTCCAAAGAGGCACTTAGACCCCTTCACAAACAACGCATTAGCACGAAGGACCTGAAATACCATCCTAACCTGCTTCACATGAGACTCCCAATCATCGGAGAAAACCACAATATCATCCAAATACACAATCATGAATTTATCCAGATAATTCCGGAAGATATCATAAAGGACTGAAATACCGATGGAGCATTAGAGAGCCCGAATGGCATCACAAGATATTCAAAATGGCCTTCAGGCGTATTAAATGCTGTTTTCCATTCATCACCTTTTTTAATACGCACAAGATTATACGCCCCTCGAAGGTCGATTTTAGTAAACCAACTGGCACCTTTAATCTGTGCAAACAAATCAGAAAGTAAAGGTAAAGGATACTGGAATTTGACAGTGATCTTATTGAGTTGGCGATAATCTATACAGGGTCTCAAGGAGCCATCCTTCTTGGCAACAAAAAAAAATCCCGCTCCCAATGGTGACGAAGACGGGCGAATATGCCCCTTTTCCAAGGACTCCTTTACATAACTCCGCATAGCAGCATGCTCTGGCACAGACAGATTGAAAAGTCGGCCCTTAGGGAACTTACAGCCAGGAATCAAATTAACGTCACAATCGCAGCCCCAATGAGGAGGCAGGGAACTGGACTTGGGCTCATCAAACACATCCTGGAAATCCGACAAAAACTCAGGGACTTCAGAAGAAGGGGACAAGGAAATGGACATCAAAGGAATATCACTATGTATCCCCTGACAACCCCAACCAGTCACAGACATGGATCTCCAATCCAGCACTGGGTTATGTACCTGTAACCATGGAAAACCCAGCACAACAACATCATGCAAATTATGCAACACCAAAAAACGAATATTTTCCTCATGTGCTGGAGCCATGCACATGGTTAACTGTGTCCAATACTGAGGTTTATTCTTGGCCAATGGCGTAGCATCAATCCACCTTAAGGGAATAGGACTCTGCAAAGGTTCCAAGGAAAACTCACAGCGCCTGGCAAACTCTAAGTCCATTAAGTTCAGGGCAGCGCCAGAATCCACAAATGCCATAACAGAAAAGGACGATAATGAGCAAATCAGGGTAACAGACAAGAGAAATTTAGGCTGTACAGTACTAATGGTAACAGACCCAGGGACCCTCCTAGTACGCTTAGGGCAATCAGAAATAGCATGAGCTGAATCACCACAGTAAAAACACAGGCCATTCTGACGTCTGAATTTCTGCCTTTCTGCTCTAGTCAAAATCCTATCACATTGAATAGGTTCAGGACTTTGCTCAGAGGACACTGCCATATGGTGCACCGCCTTGCGCTCACGCAAACGCCGATCAATCTGAATGGCCAGAGACATAGATTCACTCAAATCGGTAGGCGTAGGAAAGCCCACCATAACATCTTTAAGGGTTTCAGAAAGACCCTTTCTGAAAATAGCAGCCAGAGCCTCCTCATTCCATTTAGTGAGCACAGACCATTTTCTAAATTTCTGGCAGTATAACTCTGCCGCTTCCTGACCCTGACACAGGGCCAACAGTGTTTTCTCAGCATGCTCTACAGAGTTAGGTTCGTCATACAACAATCCGAGCGCCTGAAAAAATGCATCTACATTCAACAATGCCGGATCCCCTGTTTCAAGAGCAAATGCCCAGTCTTGAGGATCAACACGCAGTAAGGATATGATGATTTTTACTTGCTGAATGGGATCACCAGAAGAACGGGGTTTCAAAGCAAAAAACAATTTGCAGCTATTTTTAAAGTTCAAAAACTTGGATCTGTCCCCAAAAAACAAATCAGGAGTAGGAATTCTAGGCTCTAGAGCCGGAGTCTGGACAACATAATCTTGGATACTCTGGACTCTTGCAGCAAGTTGATCCACACGAGAAAACAAACTCTGAACCTCCATACCAGAGCATATATCCAGCACCACCCAGATATCAAGAGGAAAAAAAAGACAGAACAGAGCACAGAAAAAAAAATGGTTCAGAACTTTTTTTTCTTCCTTCTTTTGAGATGCATTCAATTCATTTTTGGCCTGCTGTACTGTTATGACCTGGTGGTTAAGAGGCCACACTGATATGACCTGGTGGCTAAAGCACAACATGGAACGAGCTCTGAGAAGGTGGTATCTCTACTGACCGCAGTCCCTAATCCTAACAACACAACTAGAAATAGCCGTGGGATGTTCCTGACACTCCCTAGACACCTCGTCACAGCCTCAGATATAACTACCCCTAAAGAAGGAAACAGAAAGCTATCTTGCCTCAGATAAACCCCCAAAAGGAAAGACAGCCCCCACAAATATTGACTGTGAAAGGAGAGGGAAATGACGTACATAGAAATGAAATCAGAATTCAGCAAAGGGAGGCCAAAACTAAACTAGATAGACAGAAAGCAAAGTATACTGTGCGGTCAGTATTAAAAAACTACAAAATCCACGCAGAGTTTACAAAAATGAACTCCACACCGACTCACGGTGTGGAGGAGCAAATCTGCTTTCCCAGAGCTTCCAGCTAGCCTGAATAAGACATAGTGACAAGCTGGACAAAAAGAGACAAAAATGCAGAGCAATATAGTCCAAACAAATGGACAAACAAATACAAGCAAAAACTTATCTTTTGCAGACAAGGACTGGCCATATGAGAAATCCAAGGAAAGAATCAAGTCCAACCAAGAACATTGACAGCAGGCATGAACTAAAGCCCAGAGCAGGTTTAAAAAGCAAACCCAGGCTAGGCGATTAGTGAAGGCAGCTGCTACAGCCACCTATCAGAGCAGCAGTTCCACTCGAAACCACCAGAGGGAGCAGAACCCACAAAAATACCATTAGCAATTACAGGAGGGAGCTCCAGAACGGAACTCACAACACATACCTCTTTTCTTTCTCACCAGCCTATTCATCATCTTCTTCACCCCCTGCCACTACAGGGCCCAATAGGGTGAGCAGGGAGAGCCGTCGAGGAGCGGGGGTGCCACTGCGCAGGATTTTAGGGTGCCAACCTCCACAAATAGGTAGGTTAAGTTAGGCCAGTGTAGGGGTAGGCACACCCCTGGTTCTTTTTCTTTCTTGTGGTGTTTGGTGTGTTGTTTATATTTATTAAGATTTAAATAAAGGTTGATATTTTAATATAGGGTGGATATCTGTGAGCTACAGTTAGGGCCAGAAATATTTGGACAGTGACACAAGTTTTGTTATTTTAGCTGTTTACAAAAACATGTTCAGAAATACAATTATATATATAATATGGGCTGAAAGTGCACACTCCCAGCTGCAATATGATAGTTTCCACATCCAAATCGGAGAAAGGGTTTAGGAATCATAGCTCTGTAACGCATAGCGTCCTCTTTTTCAAGGGACCAAAAGTAATTGGACAATGGACTCTAAGGGCTGCAATTAACTCTGAAGGCGTCTCCCTCGTTAACCTGTAATCAATGAAGTAGTTAAAAGGTCAGGGGTGGATTCCAGGTGTGTGGTTTTGCATTTGGAAGCTGTTGCTGTGAGCAGACAACATGCGGTCAAAGGAACTCTCAATTGAGGTGAAGCAGAACATCCTGAGGCTGAAAAAAAAGAAAAAATCCATCAGAGAGATAGCAGACATGCTTGGAGTAGCAAAATCAACAGTTGGGTACATTCTGAGAAAAAAGGAATTGACTGGTGAGCTTGGGAACTCAAAAAGGCCTGGGCGTCCACGGATGACAACAGTGGTGGATGATCGCCGCATACTTATTTTGGTGAAGAAGAACCCGTTCACAACATCAACTGAAGTCCAGAACACTCTCAGTGAAGTAGGTGTATCTGTCTCTAAGTCAACAGTAAAGAGAAGACTCCATGACAGTAAATACAAAGGGTTCGCATCTAGATGCAAACCATTCATCAATACCAAAAATAGACAGGCCAGAGTTAAATTTGCAGAAAAACACCTCAAGAAGCCAGCTCGGTTCTGGAAAAGTATTCTATGGACAGATGAGACAAAGATCAACCTGTACCAGAATGATGGGAAGAAAAAAGTTTGGAGAAGAAAGGGAACGGCACATGATCCAAGGCACACCACATCCTCTGTAAAACATGGTGGAGGCAACGTGATGGCATGGGCATGCATGGCTTTCAATGGCACTGGGTCACTTGTGTTTATTGATGACATAAGAGCAGACAAGAGTAGCCGGATGAATTTTGAAGTGTACCGGGATATACTTTCAGCCCAGAATCAGCCAAATGCTGCAAAGTTGATTGGACGGCGCTTCATAGTACAGATGGACAATGACCCCAAGCATACATCCAAAGCTACCCAGGAGTTCATGAGTGCCAAAAAGTGGAACATTCTGCAATGGCCAAGTCAATCTCCAGATCTAAACCCAATTGAGCATGCATTTCACTTGCTCAAATCCAGACTTAAGACGGAAAGACCCACAAACAAGCAAGACCTGAAGGCTGCGGCTGTAAAGGCCTGGCAAAGCATTAAGAAGGAGGAAACCCAGCGTTTGGTGATGTCCATGGGTTCCAGACTTAAGGCAGTGATTGCCTCTAAAGGATTTGCAACAAAATATTGAAAATAAAAATATTTTGTTTGGGTTATGTTTATTTGTCCAATTACTTTTGACCTCCTAAAATGTGGAGTGTTTGTAAAGAAATGTGTACAATTCCTACATTTTCTATCAGATATTTTTGTTCAACCCTTCAAATTAAACGTTACAATCTGCACTTGAATTCTGTTGTAGAGGTTTCATTTCAAATCCAATGTGGTGGCATGCAGAGCCCAACTCGCGAAAATTGTGTCACTGTCCAAATATTTCTGGCCCTAACTGTATGTATGATGGCATGCTTAAATGAGGAGGGAAAAATACCGGAAGTGAGAGAAAGGTTGAATATTTTTTTTAGGTGAGAGGTGACAGCTGGGGAAAGGGACTGGAGGAGATGTGACAGAATGGGGTCACTGGGGTACTGCTGTAATGCAAGGCTCATGCACAATTGAACTATATTTTAATCTCAAATTGAAAAAAAAGGGGTGACAGACTCCCTTTAACGTGCACTAACATAGGGGTGTGTCATTCTAAGTGCCCATCAGCGCACCCATTGCAGGATCGCAGGTCTCCTATGGGTTGCTATATGGCCGGGCTTCAAAGGAGACCGTGAATTTGCTGTATTGCAGCTTGAAATACTGTGAAAGTTAAAAAAAAATGTTTCAAATAAATGAAGAAAATAACAAAACATCAGTTCTAATAACCTCTTCACCCCATTAAAAATAAACATATTAAGAAAATAAAAGTTTGATCTATCAAAATATAAAAATAACTTAATCAGTAAACGCCGTAATTTAAAAAAAAAAAAAAAATTGCCAAAATTACTTATTTTTTGGATTCTTCAAATCCTCAAAAAATGCTGTAACAAATGATTAAAACATCACATATATCCCAAAATGGTATGAATAAAAACATTTTGTCGCCCTGCAAAAATTAAACCCTCACACAATTCCATTGACTGAAAAATAAATATTTTACGGGTCTTGGAAAATAGCGACATGATCCGCAGAATTTTTTTTTCATGATTGGCATCAGCATAATCATACTGATGAGGAGAATCGTATTGCTAGGGCATTTATACCACAAAATGTAGATCATAACAACAATTCCCAAATAACAATGTCAGACTTGTGTTTTTTTCACAATTTTTTTCCCTGTTTTCCAGTACACTATGTGGTAAAATAAATGGTATCATTCAAAAGCACAAATCGTCCTACAAAAAACAAGCTCTCATATGTCTGTAGAGAGAAAAATAAAAGTTATGGCTCTGGGAAGAAGGGAGCAGGAAAAAATAAAAGGGGTTAGCATGAGTCATGGCCATCATATTGCTTACAATTTGCACTAGACAGTCCTGTAGGGTCAGGAAAGGGCCAGCCCAAGCTGTTAATAAAAAGTTGGGAGCAAAAAATGTTATGCTCTTTAATAAAAATTAGGTGTCTGGCCCAAAGGCCGGCGTCACACTAGCGAGTTTTACAGACGTATGAGCGCAGAAAATACGTCCAGAAAATACGCATTGCACACGGCCCAATTATTCTCTAAGGGGCAGCTCCTATCTGCCGTATATTACGCATCCGTAAAATACGCTATGTTACCCCATTTCCACCGCTACAAGGGAGTGGGAAGAGAGAGGCTAAGTGCCAGAATAGGCGCATCTTTACAGATGTGCCTTTTCTGGGGTGGCTGGGGGCAGATGTTTTTAGCGAGGGGGTGGGGGGGGGGGGTCCTATAACCGTGGACCCTCTCCAGGCTATTAATATCTGCCCTCAGTCACTGGCTTTCCCACTCTGGCAGAGAAAATTGCGTGGGAGCCCACGCTAATTCTTTCCGGGATTTAACCCTTTAATTTAATAGCTAGAGACCCCAAATTTGACACAAAGACACTTCTTACACTACTAAAGAGGAATATGTAATAAAAGAAGGGATATGAGATGGTTTACTGTATGTAAACCATGTCTCATATCCTGTCGGGTTTGTGAAGGAGATAGCAAAAGCCGGTAATTGAATTACCGTCTTTTCTGCTATCTAGCGCTGAATGAAAGCACGGTGGGTCAGTGGTTAGCACTGCAGCCTTGCAGCGCTGGGGTCCTGGGTTCGAATCCCACCCAGGACAACATCTGCAAAGAGTTTGTATGTTCTCTCCGTGTTTGCATGGGTTTCCTCCGGGCACTCCGGTTTCCTCCCACATTCCAAAGACATACTGATAGGGAATCTAGATTGTGAGCCTCCATCGGGGACAGTGATGATAATGTGTGCAAACTGTAAAGCGCTGCGGAATATGTTAGCGCTATATAAAAATAAAGATTATTATTATTATTATTATTATTAATGAAATATAAATAAGTAAATAAATAAATATATTATATATATATATTATATAGACTGTATGTATATGTGTGTGTGTGTGTGTGTATATATATATATATATATATATATATATATATATATATATATATATATATATATATATATATATATATATATATATATATACACACTGTATATGTTTTTAAGAATATTTGAGCCGATGGATCCATGATATGTCCATATTGCAAGCCTGCGAGAAAAAATCGCCATACGGATGACACACGGATAAATTTGTGCGTAAAAATCGCATCCTCGCATTGAATGCGGAACAGTGTTTTGGGACAATTACTGCGTAGTACGGCCGTAAAAAACAGACCGTATTTACTTACACCTAGTGTGACGCCGGCCAAATACTGATCTTAGGCTTGAATTCAGGAGTTTAATTAAAGAAATCTATTTCATGAAGTTCCTGGCACGCAGTTTTTGTACAAGTTAGTGATGAGCGAACGTGCTCGGATAACGTCTTATCTGAGCATGCTCGGGTGTTATCCGGGTATCTTGGGTGTGCTTGTATATTATGTTCAGGTCCCTGTGTCTGCATGATTTACAGATGTTAGGGAATCCCCACATGTGTTGAGGCTGCCTAGTGAACAGGCAATCCCTCGTCTTGTCGGTGTAACAACTGCAAATCATGCAGACGCTTGTCAGTGACTTGAACATAATATTCGAGCACCCCCAAGATACTCGGATAACCCCCCCGGGCATAAGACGTTATCCGAGCATGTTCGCTCATCACTAGTGCTAAAGTCACTTCCAAAGGCAGATGAGAAATAGTGACTGATGTAACAGAATAACTGAATTTTGTGCCACACTTTTCAGCTCTCGGCAGCCTTGGTTGGTCGATTGGCCTTCTAGACTTTTCCATGTCCCAATAATAGCAATGAGATTTGACCAGGAGAGATCTTCCAGAACAAAGCATCTTAGGGCAGGGCCATATTTAGTGGAATTAAGGTCTTCATTGTGTCCCATACCTCCTTTTAGAAGTTGTATGGCTGTTTACTTGCTTTTATGCAATGGTTGTGGCTGAAACATCTCAAATTAATTATAAGGACTGATACCCCACATACCTTTTGGGCCATATAAAGTATGTTAATATTGAATGTTACCTTACTATCTTTCCAGAGCAGACGGTTGACCTGCTATACAGATTTGCTAATTGCTCAGGTCTTCATCTCATATTTGGGCTAAACGCTTTACTGAGGAAGAATAAAAATCATCACTGGAACAGCTCAAATGCCAAGTTATTAATTGATTACTGTGACTCCAAGAAATATGATCTGTCCTGGGAATTGGGCAATGGTAAGCTGCAATAATTATTTGAATGACTAACAAGTCATAAAGAAAATCGTGGAAGAGTGTTGCGGCCAAGTTGAAACTTACACCTAGCAAACGAGAGATCTAAATGACCACAGATCACTAACTTGTTTAATTTTATGTTTAAAAAAAGACCACACTCCCAATGTGCATAAGTCATGTTTACGTGGATGATGCGCTGCTGAGAACAATAATCCTTAGTGAAGCATACAAGATAATTTCACACGCATTTTGGTGATTTCATTCTATGATGAATGCATGATTATCGTGAACAATTGTTTCTTGCAATTCTCTTTCACAATAATTTTTCCGTTTAAGGGCACTCTCAGACCTCTTTCCAAATCAGTTCGAGCTTGAACCCCAATGCACGGACTGGCTGCCGGCTTCCTGATGTGAGCAAGACCATTTCATATATTTCTATGCAGTTGTCCTGCTCTGGTCAGGAAACCCATGACCAATCCGTGCATTGCGTCTGATATCGGACCGATTTTTCACGGACGTCTGAATGCACCCTAAGGCCAAATGCACACAATGAGTATTTGGTGAGTTCTTTACCCCAGTATTTGTAAGACAAAACCAGAAGTGGGTGATAAATACAGAAGTGGTGCAAATGTTTCTATTATACTTTTGTACTTTTGCTCTGACCGTTCCACTCTTGGTTTTGGCTTACAAATACTAGGATAAAAACTCACCAAATACTCAATGTATGCACCTAGTCCTAGGCTAAGTTCACTTTTTGCGTTTTTGCTGCATTTTTTTTCAACAGGCAAAACTTGCTCTCTTGGCAGTAAGGAAGCTGCTTACAAAAATCAGGTTTTACTGCATTCTTGTTGTTTCTTATGCACTTTGATAAGGTTTAGTAGCCTAAAAATAAGCCGATTTCATTTCCTTAGGTTTTTGCACCAAAAACGGAGAAAAAACTGATACCTGCGTTTTTTGCTGCGTTTTTGCACTTACCCATTATTTTTCTATGGATGAAAAAAACACAGAAAAAAGTGACATGCTGCAGTTTGCAAAAACTCACCAGTTTTCCAAATTGGTCAGGGAAATAAAAGCAAGGTGTGTACATAAGCTTTCTGAAATCTCATAAACTTTCCTGGTACTGTAAAACGCAGCTTAAAATTTGCATTAAAAAAAGCAGCAAAAATGCAAGGTGTGAACATATCCTAAGTGTGGGTTCTGATTTAAGTGAGAGAGAAGGCTTTCTCTAATTCCAAGCTTTTCATCTCAGGATTTTCTTTATTTTTTTTAAAATGCAGCAGTCCTGACTTATTTTGGTTGATATCATTTTCTACAAAATGTCAGAAGTAGCAGTGTTAATTCACATAAAAATTCAAGTTTCAATGGACTTTTCCTTTGTTCGTAAACTAGCTTCATTGATCAGCTGATGAAGGGCGATGTAGAATCCCCACATTGTTTGTGGAACTGTGCCTCATAGATAGTGTACCTTTTGTGGTGGCTGTGCCTGATATTGCAGCTCTGTGATTAACCTGCCTGATGCAATAGTAACAGACACTCATTAATAAAGGTAGGGAGCATAGCCTGGTGAATCATGGGGATGCTGAGAATCAGACTCCAACTATTTGGATAGTGATGGTCTGTCTGTAGATGGGCCATCAGTATTGTAGTCTTGGAGAACTGCTTTACTTATACCGTATTCTTTGTTCTTTTCTTTAATCTATGATCAGAACCCAACAGCTTTAAAAAGAAGTCTGGTCTGTACATTGATGGCACTCAGCTTGGCAAGGATTTTATTACTTTACATGACCTACTTGGCAAGTACAGTAGGTACAGAACCTCAGGTCTCTTTGGCCCAGACATCGGACAGCCAAAGAAATCCTCACAGAAGATGCTAAAAAGGTAAAACTATAATTATAAGCTTGTTTCTGCGTAGTGGTATGAAAGCTCCGGATCGCAATATCTTCTAAGAGGTCACAGTTTTCAGGATGTTCTTAATATTGAGCAGCAACTATAACCGGTACATCAAGAATTGTTATGGCTGTTCTACACATGAAAAACACAGATCCACATGTATCAAGCAATTTTTTACATAACCAAAGTCCTAAAAATGGTCATTGTTGTAAACTTCGCAACATTTTAGATCCCTGCAGTATTCTTACACAATGCTGATAAAATTGCCTCAGAGCACCAAGAGTAGACATTTTGAATAACTTGTAGACAGACTGATTAAGCCTAATGCCAGAAAAAGTTGTGTTTTTTTTTAACAAAAGGAGTAGGAGGGATGATGATTGATCATGATATAGATGCTGATATAGCAAAAAACATATTCTACAGCACTTTACAATTAAGCACGAACGGAGAATACATACAAATTAACCCATCATTCAACAGTTACAAGAGGGAGTGAGGGTCCTGCTCGCAAGCTCACAATCTATAAGGAAATAGGGGGGGACACAATAGGTAGAAAGTGCTGGTCATGTAGGGTTCAGCCATCATTGTAATTAAATAAGGCATTCCAAATAAGCTGCATGATCCAGTCATCAGCCAGTTGCTAAGTACAATTACCAGTGCTATTGGGTTTGTGGAAGATGTGGAGACTGATGAATAGGAGGGACCAGATTCTGCGGAAAATTTAGAGGCAACAGTGAAGAGTTGGGTTAGTGAGTTGAGGTGATGGGCCTGTCTAAAGAGATGTTTTTAAAGCTTGCTTAAAAATGTGGGAGCTTGGTATTAGTCGTATCTTCTGGGGTAGTGCATTCCAGAAAACTGGCAAACCGTGAGAGAAGTCTTGAAGACGGAAGTGTGAGATTCAGATTATGGAGGATGTTAGTCTTGGATCAGTTGCAGAACGGAGAGCACGGGTGGGACAATAGAGATGAGGGAGGAGACATAGGGTGATGCAGAATTGTGGAGAGCTTTGTGAATAAGAGAGATAAAGGGAACCTGTCACCCCCAAATCGATGGTGAGGTAAGCTCACCATCATCAGGGGCTTATCTACAGCATCCTGGAATGCTGTAGATAAGCCGCCGATGTTACCTGAAAGAGGAGAAAAAGACGTTAAGTTATACTCACCCAGGGGCGGTCCTGCTCCGATGGGTGTCTCGGGTCCGTTCCGGCGCCTCCCATCTTCATTCCATGACGTCCTCTTCTGGTCTTCACGCCGCGGCTCCAGCGCAGGCGTACTTTGTCTGCCCTGTTGGGGCAGAGGAAAGTACTGCAGTGCGCAGGCGCCGGAAAGGTCAGAGAGGTCCGGCGCCTGCGCATTGCAGTACTTTGCTCTGCCCTCAACAGGGCAGACAAAGTACGCCTGCGCCGGAGCCGCGGCATGAAGAACAGAAGAGGACGTCGTGGAATGAAGATGGGAGGCGCCGGAGCGGACCTGAGACACCCATTTGACCAGACGGCAGCGGGACCGCCCCTGGGTGAGTATAATCTAATGTCTTTTTCTCCTCTTTCAGGATACATCGGGGGCTTATCTACAGCATTACAGAATGCTGTAGATAAGCCCCTGATGATGGTGAGCTTACCTCACCATCGATTTTGGGGGTGACAGGTTCCCGTATTGTATGCTGTAGTGAATTAGCAAGCTGTGCAATGACTGGTAAAAGGTGGACACATTGGTGTAGCGGCTGGACAGAAATACGACCCTGACTGTCTCATTCAGGAAGTATTGGAGGGGAGAAAGTTTTGGTTTGAGGGAGACCAATCGGTAGAGAGTTGTAGTAGTCCAATGAGAATGAATAAGAGCAACAGTAACAATGTCGGTTAAAGATAGGTTAATAGAGGAAGGACAGACCTTCTCTGGTAATTTGTATTAAGGTGTGGATGAAGTCAGGGGAAGAGGTGTATAATTGAGTGCCAAGATCATAGATCTGATACTTGAAACAGGAATCAGGTCTGCTGTTTTGTCCAATAGGGGTAGTGCATAGAGAAAAGACAAGAAGGGGGTCTAGGACTGAGGCTTGAGGAACCCCGATAGTAAGGAGAAGATTAAAGGAATAAGAGCTGTCAAAAGATACAGTAAAGATGTAGTAGGTAACAAAGGTAGCAGGAGGACCAAGAAAGAGCAGTTTGTTTGAAGCCTAAAAAGTGGAGCACAGTGAGAAGAAGCTGGTGATCCACAATGTGAAATGCAGCAGAGAGATCCAGGTTTGTCAGTGGCAGCATTCTGGGGCACATGTAACACATCTAATGTAACACTTTTATGGGGAGCGGTAGAAAAGAACAGCAATTTTCTATTTTTTTTTTTTTTGGGGGGGGGGGGGTACATTTTACACTATTTATGTGCTGTGCAAATAAAATATTAACTTTATTCTGTGGTCAGCTTGATTATGGTGATATTAAACATTAAACCCTTTCATAACGTGCCGTAATTGCATTTCGCAAGTTGGAAGCAGGTATACGCTGTGGCATTGCTGTATATAGCACTAGCGGTCAGATGATGAAAGCTTCAACTCCCCCAAGAAAACTATTAAGCCCAGTAAAAAGTGGAAAAAAATGTTTTAGTAAATATAAAAAGCTTAACAATCGATATTTAGATGCGTTCTAAGAGAACATGTTTAAACACGTGGCCCCAATACACATTAGATAAACTTCATCTATGCTTTACGGGATCGGTGGACCCTTTGTGTTCCTGTGTATGATGTCAGGAGAGATAGTTGTCCGCTGAATACTTGTGTACGGCCAGCCATCTGCCTCCTCCCATAGAAAAGTGTCTTTCTCATGTGAGTTAGTTTTCTGTGGAGACTGACTCCACCAGAAGCCATTGTATGGACTGGAGAGCTGCGCAGTCATTGTGGAAAGCTACACTAACCATGGCAGGAGGACAACCAGTCATACCTATATAATAGTAACTACAACAAAATAATGTCCCCAACACATCTGTTATAATAAAGCTAATGTGGCCAACACACCATTAACTGATTGTGCAGCCAGCGGCAGACCGTGTGCCACAGCGGCTATAGGAGGCAAACGGTGCAAAAGTTTAATGAAACCCAATTACAAAAAATATTTATAGCCCCAACAAGTTAGAAAAAAATTGTCCCATAAGTTGGCCAACCCCTTGAAGCTTCAGC
This sequence comes from Ranitomeya imitator, assembly GCF_032444005.1. NCBI lineage: Eukaryota > Metazoa > Chordata > Amphibia > Anura > Dendrobatidae > Ranitomeya > Ranitomeya imitator. The sequence goes on along the minus strand of NC_091282.1, from coordinate 895,019,311 downwards.
ATACTCAGGTGGTTTACATCAAATGTAATAAAAATGTTACATTGTTGATAATGTTTCTAATTTTAGATTTTTCTAAACAATATTATTTTCCTTAATATTTCATTTTTAGCTTCTTAAAGGTTGGAGGTAAAGTCATCAATTCTGTTACTTGGCACCAGTAAGTGGTTTCATATCTATCCAATTTGGTGATGTTAAGATTAGTAGTTTCATTTAATTTAAAATCAGCATGGTATTCATTTAGTTAAACTCCGCCATATTGAATGTTGTCTCATATTTTTATGTTGTTTTCTCTATTAATTTTTTTTCTTTAGTCTTATTTTTTTTCTTTCCCTTATTTTTTCTCTCATGTCGCTCCTGTACCTTCTTTTTCTCTCTCTCTTATTTTGTCTTTTTCACCTCTACGTTCTCTTTTATTGACCTTTTCATTTCTTTTTAACTTAAAATGACTTGTATATTATAAAATACCAATACCGGATTATATTCATCGCCACTTCTTTTACTTCTTTTTTTAGAGTAAAATGTTACACAATCCTTTCAATGAGCTATAAAATTTCCAACGTTAGATGTCAATTGAGAAAAGACAGATCTTGTACTGCGTTGGAGTACTGGAGTACCATAATTCAATGATTTAGTTACATTTTGAAAAGTCACAAATAATTTAGAAAAAAATTATGGATATTGAAAATTGGAGCCATGATGATTTTGTCTCCACCATTGCTGGGTGTTCTTTAGTACTGAAAAAGATAAGTTTAGTCGAGCTTGATCGAATAATTTTTCAAAATTATTCCTTCATTCACATGTGACACCAGGACTAAGGCTATGTGCTGTGGATTTTATGCAGATTTTGTGCAGTTTTTATGCGAAATTGATGCGGATTTTGTGTGGTTTTTACCACTGCGGATCTCAATAATGGAAGGGTGCAGTAACGCTGCAGATCCGCACAAAAGAAGTGACATGCACTTTTAAATCCGCAGTGTTTCCGCGCAAATTTTTCCGCACCATCTGCACAGCTTTTTTTTTTCACATTGATTTACATTGTACTGTAAATCACAGGGCGTATCTGCAGCATTTCTGCGCGGAAAAATCTGCTGCGGATCCGCACTAATCCGCATTGTGTGTACATAGCCTGAGAATGGATGCAATGTTTGAAACACGTGGTTTGAAAGCTATAACAAACTGTAAATGGATTTTAACTGCATGAGAAAAAAAAGTGATTTTTAAATAACGGATTGAGCTTGACAACACTTGCCACTTTACAGTTATCTGAGACCCCCACTGTGCTGTGAGCAGTGGAGATGGTGCATGCTCTAATTCTTAGATTATAAAGAGTTGCTATTTTTTTTAATAATGTGGGAGGGGCTATGAATATAACCCCCCCCCCCCCGTAAGTTTTGACCTATAAATTGAGTTTTAGTTTTATAGCTAATGTATAATAAAAAAAAGTTTATATTTTGTTTAAAACAGTTATTATGTTGATGGCCGGACTGCATCTATAGAAGACTTTGTCAGCAGTGACATTTTGGACACTTTAGCTTCAGAAATAAAGACTGTGTTAAGGGTATGTATTAGTTTTTTTTGTTGTGTTGTTTTTAGTTGCATAAGATCTCTAATGAAAGATTTTAATGTTGAAATTATTAGTCTGCCATGGTGTGCTGCTGGAGAGATCAGCACAAATAGGGTCTTATCCAACGCAAAGTGAATTGATATAATCAAATTCTACTCATCAGATGGAGCTTATGATAAACCATATAAAGTTACCCGCTGTGGCAGACTTACGGGTCAGCAAGTGACCATGCTGTAGATGAATGAAGGGGTTAATGTGGATATGGTCCGCGCTGCCGAATGATCGTATGTCCAAACGTATTTTGAATAAAGAATGGTATATATCACCCCCTCCTGGAAGAGGAAGTCCTCAGTGGGCGGCACTGTGGTCACTTACCACATCTTTTTACAACTTCTGCCCTCTGCAGGTGTCTACAGGTCCTTCTCAAAAAATTAGCATATAGTGTTAAATTTCATTATTTACCATAATGTAATGATTACAATTAAACTTTCATATATTATAGATTCATTATCCACCAACTGAAATTTGTCAGGTCTTTTATTGTTTTAATACTGATGATTTTGGCATACAACTCCTGATAACCCAAAAAATCTGTCTCAATAAATTAGCATATCAAGAAAAGGTTCTCTAAACGACCTATTACCCTAATCTTCTGAATCAACTAATTAACTCTAAACACATGCAAAAGATACCTGAGGCTTTTATAAACTCCCTGCCTGGTTCATTACTCAAAACCCCCATCATGGGTAAGACTAGCGACCTGACAGATGTCAAGAAGGCCATCATTGACACCCTCAAGCAAGAGGGTAAGACCCAGAAAGAAATTTCTCAACAAATAGGCTGTTCCCAGAGTGCTGTATCAAGGCACCTCAATGGTAAGTCTGTTGGAAGGAAACAATGTGGCAGAAAACGCTGTACAACGAGAAGAGGAGACCGGACCCTGAGGAAGATTGTGGAGAAGGACCGATTCCAGACCTTGGGGAACCTGAGGAAGCAGTGGACTGAGTCTGGTGTGGAAACATCCAGAGCCACCGTGCACAGGCGTGTGCAGGAAATGGGCTACAGGTGCCGAAATGGGCTACAGAGAAGCAGCACTGGACTGTTGCTAAGTGGTCCCAAGTACTTTTTTCTGATGAAAGCAAATTTTGCATGTCATTCGGAAATCAAGGTGCCAGAGTCTGGAGGAAGACTGGGGAGAAGGAAATGCCAAAATGCCTGAAGTCCAGTGTCAAGTACCCACAGTCAGTGATGGTGTGGGGTGCCATGTCAGCTGCTGGTGTTGGTCCACTGTGTTTCATCAAGGGCAGGGTCAATGCAGCTAGCTATCAGGAGATTTTGGAGCACTTCATGCTTCCATCGGCTGAAATGCTTTATGGAGATGAAGATTTCATTTTTCAGCACGACCTGGCACCTGCTCACAGTGCCAAAACCACTGGTAAATGGTTTACTGACCATGGTATTACTGTGCTCAATTGGCCTGCCAACTCTCCTGACCTGAACCCCATAGAGAATCTGTGGGATATTGTGAAGAGAAAGTTGAGAGACGCAAGACCCAACACTCTGGATGAGCTTAAGGCCGCTATTGAAGCATCCTGGGCCTCCATAACATCTCAGCAGTGTCACAGGCTGATTGCCTCCATGCCACGCCGCATTGAAGCAGTCATTTCTGCCAAAGGATTCCCGACCAAGTATTGAGTGCATAACTGAACATTATTATTTGATGGTTTTTTTGTTTGTTATTAAAAAACACTTTTACTTGATTGGATGGGTGAAATATGCTAATTTATTGAGACAGGTTTTTTGGGTTATCAGGAGTTGTATGCCAAAATCATCAGTATTAAAACAATAAAAGACCTGACAAATTTCAGTTGGTGGATAATGAATCTATAATATATGAAAGTTTAATTGTAATCATTACATTATGGTAAATAATGAAATTTAACACTATATGCTAATTTTTTGAGAAGGACCTGTAGAATCGAGCATGGTGGTAGAAGAGAGAAGGGAACGCAGTGCCGTCACACAGCTGCTTTCACTCACCCTGCTTCTATCACCTCCCCCTGATGACATCTCGTTTCAGTGACAGGAGCTACAGAGGAGCGGTGACATAAGCTGTGTGGTGGCACTGCTGTTGCTTATCTCAGATTCCTTTCTACAATTGAACCCAGACATCTGCATTCGGCGGCAGTAATAGATAATATGGAAAGTGACCGCAGCGCTGCCCCCTCATGATGTCCTGTTCTGGGGGGATGATAGAAGGGAAAGTGGGAAAGGGTCTGCAGGGACATCCTGCTGACGTAGTCCTGTTTTAAAGTTCCCAGTGAATGCTGGGACTCAAACGAAAAATCACAGGAAGCAAAGAAAAAAAGGGAGAACAATAGGGAATTTTCATATAAAGCAAATTACAAATGTGGTTATGGCTTAAAGATAGATATTTGTAAAGGACATTTTATGTATTGAATAGCCACTTTAAGTGAAGGAAGGTTTTGACCTGTGCACATGGTGTCGCTGAGATGCTGTCTCAGCCACCGAGTATTCTCAGGGAAAGCCACTTCAGGAAAATGCTGGCAGTTAATGACCTCTTAACCGCCAAGAGCAAGCGACACTACTCTATCCTCCTCCTCCTCGACCTGTCGGCTGCCTTTGACACAGTGGACCATTCCCTATTATTACAAACCCTCTCATCCCTTGGCATCGCAGACTTGGCCCTATCCTGGATCTCATCATACCTAACACACCGGACATTCAGCCTCTCCCACTCACACACCACCTCCTCACCTCGCCCTCTATCTGTCGGAGTCCCACAAGGTTCAGTCCTAGGGCCCCTGCTCTTCTCCATTTACACCTTTGGCCTGGGACAGCTCATAGAATCTCATGGCTTTCAGTATCACCTCTATGCTGATGACACACAGATAGTAACATATAGTAACATAGTTAGTAAGGCCGAAAAAAGACATTTGTCCATCCAGTTCAGCCTATATTCCATCATAATAAATGCCCAGATCTACGTCCTTCTACAGAACCTAATAATTGTATGATACAATATTGTTCTGCTCCAGGAAGACATCCAGGCCTCTCTTGAACCCCTCGACTGAGTTCGCCATCACCACCTCCTCAGGCAAGCAATTCCAGATTCTCACTGCCCTAACAGTAAAGAATCCTCTTCTATGTTGGTGGAAAAACCTTCTCTCCTCCAGACGCAAAGAATGCCCCCTTGTGCCCGTCACCTTCCTTGGTATAAACAGATCCTCAGCGAGATATTTGTATTGTCCCCTTATATACTTATACATGGTTATTAGATCGCCCCTCAGTCGTCTTTTTTCTAGACTAAATAATCCTAATTTCGCTAATCTATCTGGGTATTGTAGTTCTCCCATCCCCTTTATTAATTTTGTTGCCCTCCTTTGTACTCTCTCTAGTTCCATTATATCCTTCCTGAGCACCGGTGCCCAAAACTGGACACAGTACTCCATGTGCGGTCTAACTAGGGATTTGTACAGAGGCAGTATAATGCTCTCATCATGTGTATCCAGACCTCTTTTAATGCACCCCATGATCCTGTTTGCCTTGGCAGCTGCTGCCTGGCACTGGCTGCTCCAGGTAAGTTTATCATTAACTAGGATCCCCAAGTCCTTCTCCCTGTCAGATTTACCCAGTGGTTTCCCATTCAGTGTGTAATGGTGATATTGATTCCCTCTTCCCATGTGTATAACCTTACATTTATCATTGTTAAACCTCATCTGCCACCTTTCAGCCCAAGTTTCCAACTTATCCAGATCCATCTGTAGCAGAATACTATCTTCTCTTGTATTAACTGCTTTACATAGTTTTGTATCATCTGCAAATATCGATATTTTACTGTGTAAACCTTCTACCAGATCATTAATGAATATGTTGAAGAGAACAGGTCCCAATACTGACCCCTGCGGTACCCCACTGGTCACAGCGACCCAGTTAGAGACTATACCATTTATAACCACCCTCTGCTTTCTATCACTAAGCCAGTTACTAACCCATTTACACACATTTTCCCCCAGACCAAGCATTCTCATTTTGTGTACCAACCTCTTGTGCGGCACGGTATCAAACGCTTTGGAAAAATCGAGATATACCACGTCCAATGACTCACCGTGGTCCAGTCTATAGCTTACCTCTTCATAAAAACTGATTATATTGGTTTGACAGGAGCGATTTCTCATAAACCCATGCTGATATGGAGTTAAACAGTTATTCTCATTGAGATAATCCAGAATAACATCCCTCAGAAACCCTTCAAATATTTTACCAACAATAGAGGTTAGACTTACTGGCCTATAATTTCCAGGTTCACTTTTAGAGCCCTTTTTGAATATTGGCACCACATTTGCTATGCGCCAGTCCTGCGGAACAGACCCTGTCGCTATAGAGTCACTAAAAATAAGAAATAATGGTTTATCTATTACATTACTTAGTTCTCTTAGTACTCGTGGGTGTATGCCATCCGGACCCGGAGATTTATCTATTTTAATCTTATTTAGCCGGTTTCGCACCTCTTCTTGGGTTAGATTGGTGACCCTTAATATAGGGTTTTCATTGTTTCTTGGGATTTCACCTAGCATTTCATTTTCTACCGTGAATACCGTGGAGAAGAAGGTGTTTAATATGTTAGCTTTTTCCTCGTCATCTACAACCATTCTTTCCTCACTATTTTTTAAGGGGCCTACATTTTCAGTTTTTATTCTTTTACTATTGATATAGTTGAAGAACAGTTTGGGATTAGTTTTACTCTCCTTAGCAATGTGCTTCTCTGTTTCCTTTTTGGCAGCTTTAATTAGTTTTTTAGATAAAGTATTTTTCTCCCTATAGTTTTTTAGAGCTTCAATGGTGCCATCCTGCTTTAGTAGTGCAAATGCTTTCTTTTTACTGTTAATTGCCTGTCTTACTTCTTTGTTTAGCCACATTGGGTTTTTCCTATATCTAGTCCTTTTATTCCCACAAGGTATAAACCGCTTACACTGCCTATTTAGGATGTTCTTAAACATTTCCCATTTATTATCTGTATTCTCATTTCTGAGGATATTGTCCCAGTCTACCAGATTAAGGGCATCTCTAAGCTGTTCAAACTTTGCCTTCCTAAAGTTCAATGTTTTTGTGACTCCCTGACAAGTCCCCCTAGTGAAAGACAGGTGAAACTGCACAATATTGTGGTCGCTATTTCCTAAATGCCCAACCACCTGCAGATTTGTTATTCTGTCAGGTCTATTAGATAGTATTAGGTCTAAAAGTGCTGCTCCTCTGGTTGGATTCTGCACCAATTGTGAAAGATAATTTTTCTTGGTTATTAGCAGAAACCTGTTGCCTTTATGGGTTTCACAGGTTTCTGTTTCCCAGTTAATATCCGGGTAGTTAAAGTCCCCCATAACCAGGACCTCATTATGGGTTGCAGCTTCATCTATCTGCTTTAGAAGTAGACTTTCCATGCTTTCTGTTATATTTGGGGGTTTGTAACAGACCCCAATGAGAATTTTGTTACCATTTTTCCCTCCATGAATTTCAACCCATATGGACTCGACATCCTCATTCCCTTCGCTAATATCCTCCCTTAAAGTGGACTTTAGACAAGACTTTACATAGAGACAAACCCCTCCTCCTCTCCGATTTTTACGATCCTTTCTAAACAGACTGTAACCCTGTAAGTTAACTGCCCAGTCATAGCTTTCATCTAACCATGTCTCGGTTATTCCCACTATGTCAAAGTTACCTGTAGATATTTCTGCTTCTAGTTCTTCCATCTTGTTTGTCAGGCTTCTGGCGTTTGCGAGCATGCAGTTTAGAGGATTTTGTTTTGTTCCAATCTCCTCACTGTGGATTGTTTTAGAAATGTTCTTACCTCCCTTCTGAGTATGTTTTCCTGGGTCGTCTTTGTTCGAGTCTAATGTTTTTCTTCCCGTCCCCTCTTCTTCTAGTTTAACGCCCTCCTGATGAGTGTAGCGAGTCTTCTGGCGAATGTGTGTTTCCCAGGTTTGTTGAGGTGTAGTCCGTCTCTGGCGAGGAGTCCATCATACCAGTAATTCACACCGTGGTCCAGGAATCCAAATCCTTGTTGTCTGCACCATCGTCTTAGCCAGTTGTTTGCATCAAGGATCCTGTTCCATCTCCTGGTGCCATGCCCGTCTACTGGAAGGATAGAAGAAAAAACTACCTGTGCATCCAGTTCCTTTACTTTCTTCCCCAACTCTTCAAAGTCCTTGCAGATTGTCGGTAGGTCCTTCCTTGCCGTGTCATTGGTGCCAACATGTATCAGAAGAAATGGGTGGACGTCCTTGGAGCTGAAGAGCTTTGGTATCCTATCGGTCACATCCTTGATCATCGCACCTGGAAGGCAGCATACTTCTCTTGCAGTTATGTCCGGTCTGCAGATGGCTGCTTCGGTGCCTCTCAGTAGTGAGTCTCCCACCACCACCACTCTTCGTTGCTTCTTGGCTGTACTTTTTGCTGTCACTTGTTGCTGTGTGCCCTTTTCTTTTTTGCTTGCTGGTATTGCTTCATTCTTAGGTGTGCCATCTTCATCCTCTACAAAGATTTGATATCGGTTCTTCAGTTGTGTGGTTGGTGATTTCTCCATGGTCTACATCTCTGGACCAGATATCACCTCCCTTCTAACCAGAATCCCTCAATGTCTGTCTGCTATTTCATCCTTCTTCTCCACTAGATTTCTAAAACTTAACATGGACAAAACAGAATTCATCATCTTTCCCCCATCTCACGCGACCCCCCCAATGAACCTATCCATTACAGTAAATGGCTGCCCACTCTCCCCAGTCCCACAAGCTCGCTGCCTCGGGGTAATCCTTGACGCTGATCTCTCCTTCAAACCACATATCCAAGCCCTTTCCACTTCCTGCCGCTTTCAACTCAAAAATATTTCACGAATCCGTTCATTCCTCAACCATGAATCTGCAAAAACCCTAGTCCATACCCTCATCATCTCTCGCCTTGACTACTGCAACCTCCTGCTCTGTGGCCTCCCCTCTAACACTCTCGCACCTCTCCAATCTATTCTAAACTCTGCTGCCCGACTAATCCACCTGTCCCCCCCGCTATTCCCCAGCCTCTCCCCTCTGTCAATCCCTTCACTGGCTCCCCATTGCCCAGAGACTCCACTACAAAACCCTAACCATGACGTACAAAGCCATCCACAACCTGTCTCCTCCATACATCTGTGACCTCGTCTCCCGGTACTTACCTACATGCAACCTCCGATCCTCACAAGATCTCCTTCTCTACTCCCCTCTTATCTCCTCTTCCCACAATCGTATACAAGATTTCTCTCGCATATCACCCCTACTCTGGAACCCTCTACCACAACACATCAGACTCTCGCCTACCATCGAAACCTTCAAAAAGAACCTGAAGACCCACCTCTTCAGACAAGCCTACAACCTGCAGTAACCACCGATCGACCAAACCACTGCATGACCAGCTCTACCCTCACCTACTGTATCCTCACCCATCCCTTGTAGATTGTGAGCCTTCGCGGGCAGGGTCCTCATTCCTCCTGTACCAGTTATGACTTGTATTGTTTAAGATTATTGTACTTGTTTTTATTATGTATACCCCTCCTCACATGTAAAGCGCCATGGAATAAATGGCGCTATAACAATAAATAATAATAATAGTTGATTTTCTGAGGAGGCATCCCATGAATTCTTGCTACTGGCATCTTTCTCTCCATGTTGTGAAGAAGAAGAGCAAATTGCTTCCTCTAGGAAAAATGAGCATGTCCCTTCTTTTAACCACTTCAGGGTTTTACGAATCCTGAAGTGGTTAAAGAAATAGTGTAAGACGGACATAAAACAGAACAAGTGATTCGTACAGCAAAGTCATTTTGAGATTACTGTGTACTATGTTTATTTTATTAGGCTTTGACAAAAAACGAACTTGCGGATACAAATGTGTATATATCGATCCCTCTTAAACATCGTGCCCATGGCACTAGAGGGAAGGAAGGGAAGGGACACACTCCCACAATCTTATAATCCTACAAAATTTCCCAGAGCATAAGGCCCCATATTGGACAGAACAGCGCAAAAGTCATATAAAAAATATACAAATTTGAATGACACAATATAATACAAAGACTCATATTTTAAAAAACCAAAGAAATGTAATAAACAAAAATGTATGTGATGAGAATGAGTGAATGACAAGATGGACAGTCCCAGCAAACCGAAAAACACATAAAAATGTATATAGGTGCACCCTAATGCCGCACATACTGTGATGAATAGTTAATTTAAATAGGGCAATAACATGCATAAATTCTGGGAAATGTAAGGGGTAGGAAAAAATAACCCCACAAGGAACCTGATTCAGTCCAATTTAGGAATATGAATCCGCTATCATCAGCTGGAAACCCCCTCCCATATTGCACATAGCCAAATATTAATCAAGAAAAGGAATATGCATGCAGGTTTACATGAACACCTGAGCCTTACACTATGGCTGGTCCGAATAACTAAAGCAATTGTTACCATCCACCTCTCGTGTCTCCCCTTTTCCTCATACAGTGCCGGCAAAAAAAATCTTTACAAGACTGCCAAATAGCAAAACCGGCTGAGCTGCACATAGCAATCAATCAGAGTGCAGCTTTCGCTTTACCAGAGAAGTGAAAACTGAGCGTTGATTGGTTGATATTTGCAACAAAGCCAGCTTTAATATTAGACAGTTTTTTATTATCTCCACCATTGTGTACACTTTTAAAAAGTGAAATTATGATGTGGATTTTATATGTAAAGTTTTTTTTTGCTGCGCAAATGTAAAGATAAGCTTGCAAGCAGGGCCCTCACTCCTCTTGGTATCTATTTTGAACTATGATTTCGGTTATGCTGTAATGTCTATTGTCTGTACAAGTCCCCTCTATAATTTGTAAAGCACTTCAGAATATGTTGGCACTAAATAAATAAAATTATTATTATAACTGTTCTAAAGTGCCGCAAATAGTGCTTACCCATGTGTGAATCAATGCTGGGTACGTCCACCGTGAGCCCCGACGCGCCTTTCGCATACTCAGCTGCCTCGGGGGGCTGTGTGGCAAGCTGTGTGTGTTGAATCTTTTATATCCCCTGTCTAATTGTGAATACCGGCCGTTCAGATCATGTGGCGCATGGGGGGCGGACCTCATCACCAATTCTGCGCTGTTTCCGGCCATCTCAGCGGCGCACAGATAGGGAATTGATCATTTGTAGACTAGTGTATATTAGTAAATCTACTTTATTTTGCCATAAAGCATGTGACACAAGTGTGATAAATGATCACTTTCGCATTGTGCCATCTATACAGGCAACATTTCTGCTGTTAGTGGTTGACTGCTGTGATCATGTGTGAAGCACGGCATAACATTGGTCTAGACTACTTAAAGGAGCACTCCCATCTATATTTCATCTATTAAATCATAGTATGAGTGTTAATATACTCACCTACAGCTGCTATCTCCGGTGTCCAAAGTAGTTCTTCTCCTGTTCTCAGTGACGTCTTCGCAATTGCGATTAGCCAGGCCACTATACTCTAATTGTGAGCTGAAGTGTCTTTTACAATGTAAGCCTATCTGGCCTCATTCTGACACACCATGGCATACTTTGTAAAAGCCACTTTCTGGCCTAGCAGAGTGCAGCATGACCTGAGGTGTTTGTGGAGGGGGGATGTCACTGAGAAGAGGAGAAGAACAGCACTTGACACAAAAGAACACAGTGGTAGGTGAGTATATTAATACACTCGCACTATATTGCTTGCACATACACACAGTTAATAAAAAATAAATGGGAGGGCTTCTTTAATAAAGACCATCAAATGACCACTGGACTCCCAGTATGGGAATGACATGGGGTTTAAAGGGTAGGTACATGATAACATGGTAGTGTAATGACATACATGTTCTATGGAATTTTTGGAAAACATTGGAAACCCCATAACGAATAATAACAATTCTCATTTTCTTTTTTTTCACTCATTATTGTTTTAGATAGTAAATGAAACTGTTCCAGGAAAGTTAATTTGGTTGGGCGAAACCAGCTCGGCATATGGTGGAGGATCTCCAGGATTATCCAATACATATATTGATGGCTTCATGTAAGTTGATCAATGTTTGCTAGTTATAAAAACTCCCACTTGTACCATGATGTGGAGATTATATTGTCCAGGAGAATATATTCACAGTGGGTTTAATTTATTAATACTTTCTACTACATTGATATCAATACTTTTCTGTCTTCCGAAAGTTTCAAAAATTGACACAATATCTGCAATGCTGGCTATTGACAGTCGTCAGATAACTGTTTGTCCTGTATTTATGTGGAACTGTCACGACCGACACTGGTAAATCCAGCAGACGACACAACATATACCAACAATGGGATGGAATGGGGAGAGGAAGTCCCTAACAGTAGGGAGCGAGGGATGGGGTACCTCCTGACTCCAATGTGTACCTGTCCCTAAACTCTCCTAACGCCCTATGCAAGTCCTTCCTCCCCCAGCCACCATCACATGCCTGGTCCCTGATTGTCACCTCAATATACCCTGGCTAGTGCACTGGCTGGCAAGGTCACTAGCCTCACCACTGCAGATGATGATAACACAGGGGAAGTGACAAACATGATACAGACAAAGTAAATGGAAATAATACTCAAAGACTTGCTCTGCTGCCAAGCTCCAGACATCCGAAAATAAGGCTCCAGAAATTTGAAAACCCTCAAGCAGCAGCAGCTATACCACTGACACCAGAAACCTCCAAACTTCTAGGCTGTTCTGCAAAGAAAACTCTATTACCGACAGTCAGCTGATACGTCATGTGACCTTTTAAAAGATGGTGGGAGTGGTCACATCCACTTCAGCTGACCAGCAACAAAGCAGCTGCCAGCAAGGAAACTGACATTAAATCTTGCTGGCCCGAAATGAAAAAAACTACATTTAAATAATAGCAGAACCAGAGCCGACACAAATTCATAATGAATCATGACAGGAACATGTCTTAAATTATTTTTACATCTAGTGGTTAGCATAAAATACATTACAAAGAAGAACATGTGTATCGTTTTTTTTTTCCTTAAATTCAGCAGGTGAAACAAGGCTCTTCTTTGCAAATTCTATTGTAATCTAGCGTTTAAGCATATATTTATGTGTTACAAAACTTGGCAGGAAAGAAGCCTAAGGCCGGTGTGACACTTGCAACTGCAATGCGAGAAACTCGCTTGAGTTTCTCTCCTCAATACCCGGCACTGCCGCCGGCTCTCAGGACCAGAGTGTGCGGCTGCATGTATTTCTATGCAGCTGAACGCTCAGGTCCGAACCGCCGGCGACAGTGCCGGGTATTGGGGAGAGAAACTCACGTGAGTTTCTCGCATTGCAGTTGCAAGTGTCACACCGGCCTAAGAAGTACACCTGTTAACAGCTTGAGATTTTGGTTTGGTAGTCACAATGTTTATACATTGATAAAGCAATAATCACCATTTATTGTAAAACTGCAAGGACAAAAATAGCAAGTAACAGAAAATGAGGGTTAGTGGCATGAACTATGGGCCTAATTCATTAAGGTATTGGCAGAATTCTGCCATAAAACACTTTAACATTAGTGCAAGATTGATGTTTTCACACCAGTTCCCCTACCAGCTTTTCCTAAATGGGTTGGAAGGGGAGTGGTGAATCCTGGCTAATTCATGAAAATGTATGCCACTTTAGTCCTTGACTGTACAGGAGTATATCTCTGGTGAAGGTGCAGTTCATTAGCTGTATGGCGCAAGTCAGAGGCAGGAGTATGGAACTCATGGGGTGAGCATGCCCCATAATCAGCAGGTAATGGCTGTGCGTTACAGCCAGAACTTGCCTGTAACAGTCCACCCATGATTGTTAATCTGTTAAATGCCACTGTCCAATTTTATCACTAAACAGTAAAATCACAAAAAGAGGACTTAGAAATACTTAAAAAAATTCAAAAAAGGCAGCTATCACTATCATGATGCAGTGGACCCATGGAGTTAAGGTGGCGGCAACACATGTGTAAAAATACCAATGGAACAACCACTTACAGCCTACCAATCCATGGGGGTGTATGGTTTCTTGGTATATTAATGCCCAATAAAGGCTTGTATGGAACACTGTTCACATACAGGTGATGCAAAGCATCCAGTTTAACAGCCTATTTACTGTATTAGTGACACCCATACTATTAGATCAGGTGGGCTGCCCAGCGCTATCCAAATGCATCCCATGTGAACAGACACCACAATTTACAAGACCAAATGGGCCCAGCTGCACCCTGAAAAATAAAGTGCAAAAATACATATAAAAATATGTGAGGTATTAGTCGTATTTGGCTTGTAACCCTCGTCTAGGGTCCTCACGCTTGCGAGTCCTAAGACTAAACAGCAGGGGCACAAAAAGAGGACTTCGAAATCCTCCAAAAAAAAAAAAAACAGTAGAAAAAAGGCAGCAATATATACCTGCCCAGGCCTCCAAACAAATGCACTATCAGGATGCAGTGGACCCATGTAGTTAAGATGGCGGCAACACAGGTGCAAAAAATACCGATAATAAGCCGATCGGTAAACCAAAAAAAATTCAGGAATATTACATTTATGGGGTTTTTTTTGTGGCTGCAATACCACAAAAAAAGCTATGAGTGATCAAAATTGCATATTTATCTCAAAATGGTATCAATAAAAACATTGTCCCGCCCCCCAAAAAGTAAGCTTTCAGAAAGCTCCATCGGTTAAAAAATAAAATGGCTACAGGTATCAAAAAATGGGGTCACAACCCTCCAAATTTAATTTTATTTTTTTAAACTTCTGATTTTTCACCACTAAATTTTTTTTTTAAATGGACATGTTTGACATCAACATAATCACACAGCCAATTTTACCACAAAATGTACACCGTAAAACAATTCCCCAAAAAACTTTTTTTTCACAATTTCTCCCCACTTTAAATTTTTGTTCCTGTTTTCCAGTACACGGTGATAAAATGAATGGTATCATTCAAAAGTACAACTTGGCCCACAAAAATCAAGCCCTCATATGTCTAAGTGAACATAAAAAATTAAAAGTTATGGCTCTGGGAAGAAGGGAAGGAAAATGCAAAAATGCAAAAGTGGAAATTGGACGCGTCGTGGAGGGGTTAAGACTGGCGTTTACAATGCCTGTCTTAATGAATTGACCCCTATATAGAGTATATTTATTTATGCTTAAATCCATGCAAAATGGTATTTGACATTTCCTAGATAATATGCACTGCTGAGAAAGAATCACATTAGTAAAGTATGTGCAATTATCTACTGTTAATGTCAGAATGACAGAGGCTTCATAGCTGGCTGACACCCCTTCAGACAGTACAGCGCTAGCACACCATTCATGGTTTTATCATTAATATACTCACCTACCACTACTCTCTCCCCGGGTTCCAGCACCATTCTGCTCCTCTTCTCAGTGATGTCACCGCAATTGCATCTAGCTGGCTCAGGCGATGTGTGAGCTGGAAGTCTTTTTAACATGTAAGTCTATGGGGCCTCGTTCTGACTCTCCAAAGCCTTTCATTGTGAAGGCCACTTCCGAAGAGTCGGTGACATCACTGAGAAGAGGACCAGAATGGTGCTGGAACCCGGGGAGAGTAGTGGTAGGTGAGTATATTAATACACTCACACCACATTACATGCACATACTGCACTGTATTATAGACACTTAATGAATTGAAAACGTAGTGGGACTGCTTCTTTAACTAAAATTTGACCAGTGGAATTGCAGTTTAACTGTTCTTGTTACCAGGTTGCTTTTCGCTGCTAGATTATTAAACACTAGAAATTGGCTAGGACAGAATGTCCCTATATTGAGGGAATGGCGGAATGTTGGGTGAATAACTGAGTAAAAAAGAAACAGGTTCAGGATTAGGGCCTCCTTGAAAAATTGGGCAAAATATTTAAAGTCTGGAATTGTAGAGATGAGTTTACCCAGTCTCCCTCATTACATACATAGTAACCCTACTTATTTTTATCCACTGTTGGTGGGTTGGATTTGTGCTGGATATTTTTTCTAATATAATTATCTGTATTATAAAATGATGTACAATAAAGCATTATAAACAAATCAAAACCTTGTCTGGTATCTAAGGCATCAGACAAGGTACCATCTAGAATTCTCTTCTTCTTTGTTACTTCAAACAGGTGGCTAGACAAGCTGGGGATGTCTGCTAAACTGGGAATTGACGTGGTCATGAGGCAGGCCTTGTTTGGTGCTGGCTCATACAATCTGGTGGATTCTGAATTTGAACCTTTACCTGTAAGTAAATATTTGGAAGTTTCTAGCAATATGGTAGTTTGTTTGATGGGAATATGCTTAGAAGTTCTCTTGGTCCAGCACTAAAAAATACTCGGAGGACACCTGAGCGTTCTCGGGAAATCTCGAGTAATGAGTATATTCGCTCATCACTAGTTGTCATACAGCATTATGCATCAGTTTAGCACAGCAATGTAACATAGTAAGATAGTTATTAAGGTTGAAGGAAGACTATAAGTCCATCTAGTTCAACCCATAGCCTAACCTAACATGCCCTAACATGTTGATCCAGAGGAAGGCAAAAATAACCATATCGCAAAGAGTAAGCTCCACATTGGGGAAAAAATCCTTTCCTGTCTCCACATACGGCAATCAGACTAGTTCCGTGGATCAACACCCTAACAAGGAATCTAGTATATATTACCTGTGTAGCGATTTCACTCACTCAGCTGCGAAGGCTGACACTCAGGAGACGTGTTCCTTTAAAGTTCACTGGGTTTATTGCTTCATAAACCATGAGGCAAAACAACAGAAAGCAAAATAGCCTTTGGTTCAGGCAAAGGAAAACAAGTGTCCAGTTCATCCGGCTCAGTCCTGAAGCCGAACACACTCAGGAGGGTTTCACCTCCACACATATCTCCTGTGTAAAGGATTAGCCAGTCTTATATAGGACTAACCACACCCAGTAATCTATCACATGATTAGCCATGTGGTCTGACATCACCACAGGTCCTGAAACACAAACATATGGTTATATAAAACAACGCAATATTCCGGGCTACATTACAGCAACAAGGCACTTATGTGGCACATACCTCCCATCAACTACACACCCTTTAGCCATGCTACATACCTCCCCCCTCTGCCTAAAGCCGTGGGGCTTGGCACTTTCTCCCACTAAACAAGGGATTCTTGATAGGGCATCCGCATTACCGTGCAGCTTTCCGGCCCGATGTTCCACATGGAAACTGAAGTCCTGCAGGGATAAGAACCAATGGGTGACCCTAGCATTTCTACCCTTCGTTTCCCTCATCCACCTAAGTGGGGCATGGTCGGATATCGGTCTAAATTTACGTCCCAGCAGATAGTACCGTAATGTGTCCACTGCCCATTTTATGGCCAAGCACTCCTTCTCAACGACTGAGTAGTTCTTTTCAGATGAGGACAGCTTCCTACTCAGATAGAGAACAGGATGCTCCTCCCCATGTAGTTCTTGGGAAAGGACTGCTCCCACCCCAACATCTGAGGCATCTGTCTGAAGAATAAACTCTTTCTTGAAGTTTGGGGCCATCAGAACGGGTTGCTTACACAAAGCGTTTTTCATTTCTTGGAAGGCTGACTCTTTCTTCGGACCACTTAACCATTACTGGTTTTGTCCCTTTTAGCAGGTCAGTCAGAGGCGCAGCCATCGTGGCGAAGTTTGGGATGAACCTCCTGTAATATCCCACGATTCCCAGGAAGGCTTTAACTTGCTTCTTGGAAACTGGTTTTGGCCACGTTTGAATTGCCTCCACTTTACTGATTTGGGGTTTTATTTCTCCGTGACCCACTATGTATCCAAGGTACTTAGCTTCTTCTTTACCCAAGGCACACTTCTTTGGGTTTATAGTAAATCCGGCCTCTCTTATAGCATCCAACACCGCTTGGACTTTCTCCAGATGACTCTCCCAGTCCGGGCTAAAGATGACGATATCATCTAGGTACGCAGCAGCGTAGGCCTTATGGGGTGCAAGAACTCTATCCATAGCCCTCTGGAAGGTCGCCGGAGCTCCCTGTAGGCCAAACGGCATCCGGGCATACTGGAAGCATCCATCAGGTGTCGAAAAGGCTGTCTTCTCCTTGGCTTCCTGCGCCATGGGGATCTGCCAATACCCCTTTGTCAGATCCAAGGTGGATATATATCTGGCGTGCCCAAGCCTTTCGATGAGCTCATCAATACGGGGCATGGGATAAGCGTCGAACTTGGAGACCTCATTCAACTTCCGATAGTCGTTGCAAAACCTCCACTCTCCATCAGGTTTTGGGACCAGGACAATTGGGCTTGACCAACCGCTCTTGGATTCCTCAATGACTCCAAGCCTCAACATACGCTCCACTTGACGAGCCTCAGGAATACGATAAGGTTTCACATTCACCCGCACATGGGGCTCTGTTAGGACCTCGTGCTCTATGACCTTCGTGTATCCTGGCAATTCTGAAAACAGGTCCCTGTTTTTCTGGAGTAACTCCCGGCACTGCTGTTTCTGGGTTTTCGATAGCGTCTCTGCTATAGTAACCGCTCCAACCTCACCTTCTGGGTTGCTTAACAATGACGGAGTAACTGTCGGCTCTCTATCTTGCCATGGCTTGATGAGGTTGACATGGTAAACTTGGAATGGTTTCCGTCTTCCTGGTTGGTGAATTTTATAATTTACCTCACCAAGTTTCTCGACAACCTCATATGGCCCTTGCCATTTGGCCAAGAACTTGCTTTCCACCGTTGGAACTAACACCAGAACTCGGTCTCCCGAATTGAACTGCCTCACTCTTGCAGACCGGTTGTAGACCCTGGCTTGAGCTTCTTGTGCTTGGAGAAGGTGTTCTTTCACGATAGGCATCACCTTTGCAATCCTCTGCTGCATCAGGGCCACATGCTCAATGACGCTTCTGTGGGGCGTGACTTCGGCTTCCCAGGTTTCCTTGGCTATATCCAGGAGTCCTCGTGGATGTCGGCCATATAGAAGCTCAAACGGTGAGAACCCTGTGGAGGCCTGTGGAACTTCACGAATGGAAAACATCAGATAGGGTAAGAGACAATCCCAGTCTCTACCGTCTTTCTCTATAGCTTTTCTCAGCATGCTCTTTAGAGTCTTGTTAAACCTCTCAACAAGACCATCCGACTGGGGATGGTACACCGAGGTCCTCAACTGGGAGATCTTCAGGGCTTTGCATAACTCCCTCATCACCTTGCTCATGAAAGGTGTACCCTGGTCAGTCAGGATCTCCTTTGGCAGACCTGTCCGGGAAAAGACATGGACCAACTCGCGGGCTATGCTCTTTGAGGAAGAATTCCTCAAGGGAATTGCCTCAGGATAGCGTGTGGCATAGTCCAGGATGACTAATATATACTGATGGCCCCGAGCTGATTTAACTAAGGGACCGACCAAGTCCATGGCAATTCTCTCGAACGGTACCTCAATAATGGGCAGTGGCACAAGGGGGTTCCGGAAATGAGGAGTAGGAGCAGTTAGCTGACATGTAGGGCAGGACCTGCAATAGTTCACTATTTCCCGGTGACACCCAGGCCAATAGAACCTCTGCACAACCCGTTACTGCGTTTTTTCCACCCCTAGGTGTCCACCCAAGATGTGTGAATGGGCCATGTCCAACACTTTCCGTCTATACGGACCCGGCACTATCAACTGCTCTACCAACTCCTCCCTTATCTTCGTGACCCGGTACAACAATTCCCCCCTCAACAGAAAATGGGGAAATCTTTTGTCTGCCCCCGGCTCCTGTACCACCCCGTCAATAACTGTGACATTATTAAAGGCTTCCCTCAGAGTGGGGTCCCTATGTTGGGCAGTCCCAAAATTTTCACCGGTAACCTCTAACTCCAGAATGTTAGATGTAGGGGATACTTCCTCCTCATCCCCAACCAGAACACAAAAAGGAAAGCTGTCTGCCTCTGGGTGTGGCGATACCGTTCCAGGGTTCACTGGTTCCCTGCCAGGGAGCTCAGAACCCTTTCCCCACAAATCCCAAAACAAACAGAAATCCCGGCCAATAATTATAGGGTGCAACAAGTCCTGAACTACGCCGACTATGTGGGATTCAGTGCCACATGCCGTTTCAATGTCCACCCTGGCCATAGGGTAGTCCTTTGCATCACCATGTATGCACCGCACTCCGACCTTCTTTCCTGGGAGCAGATGAAGAGGATAAGTGGCCCTCACCAGGGTCACTAGGCTCCCCGAGTCTAACAGTGCCGTTACTGCTCGACCGTTCACCTTTACGGGACACGCTTGAGGTCCCTCGTTGGATGGAGAGTTCACACTACAGACTGGATACGCATAGTATGAACAACGGCGTCCCATGCTGCAGTCCATCTGCTCAGTGGCTTGGGAACAACGGGCAGCTATATGTCCTGGCTTGTGGCACCTCCAACAAATAACATCACCCGTGGGGACTTGGGCACCACCTCCCCCGCCCTTTGTGACCTTGGACGCACCACCCCTTTTTGGGACTCAGCTGCCCTCTGGGACCCCCAGTACGGCATGGGCTGCCTCCCGAAGGAGCCTTCCAACCCTTGGTATCTCTCAACCAGTCCGATCAGCTCGTCGGCATTCTGGGGATCACCCTGGGCAACCCAAGACTGTATAGGCCTCGGGAGGGAATGGACAAACCGATCCATCATCACCCGTTCTACCATCTGTGCAGGCGCAGAGGTCTCTGGCTGCAGCCATTTCTGGACCAGGTGCAACAGATCAAACATTTGGGAACGAGGTGGTTTGTCCCGGTGATAGCCCCAGGAGTGAACTCGCTGTGCCCTGACAGTCAGTGTCACCCCCAGACGTGCGAGAATCTCGGCTTTCAATTTGTGATACTCTTTGGCATCCTGCAAGGTCAAATCATAGTACGCCTTCTGGGGTTCTCCCGTCAGGTATGGCGCAAGTACCTCTGCCCACTGCTCTGGCGGAAGTTTTTCCCTCTCAGCGACCCTCTCAAACACCGTCAGGAAGGCCTCAACATCATCCCCGGGAGTCATTTTCTGCAATGCACGTCTTACCGTCTTCCGGACGTGGGTGTCATCAGCCAAACCTGGGGTTGGGGCGCTCGCCTTGCCCTGGATGGCGGTTGCCAGAAGCTGCATCTGCTGCTGATGCTCCTGCTGGCTCTGTTGTAACTGCTGCCGTTGCTCCTGCTGACTCTGCCGTTGCTCCTGCTGGCTCTGTTGTATCTGCTGCTGGCTCTGTTGTATCTGCTGCATCAACAGCCTGTTGGTCTCTTGCTGCCTTTGCTCCTGCTGGACCAAGTGTTTCAGCAGGTCCTCCATTTTCTCCGGCAATGCTTGCTGGCTTGCAACAGCCTTGACCCAGGACATTCAAAAATAAACTCACGTCTCCGCTGGGAACGCTGCCCGCATTCTCCACCAATTGTAGCGATTTCACTCACTCAGCTGCGAAGGCTGACACTCAGGAGACGTGTTCCTTTAAAGTTCACTGGGTTTATTGCTTCATAAACCATGAGGCAAAACAACAGAAAGCAAAATAGCCTTTGGTTCAGGCAAAGGAAAACAAGTGTCCAGTTCATCCGGCTCAGTCCTGAAGCCGAACACACTCAGGAGGGTTTCACCTCCACACATATCTCCTGTGTAAAGGATTAGCCAGTCTTATATAGGACTAACCACACCCAGTAATCTATCACATGATTAGCCATGTGGTCTGACATCACCACAGGTCCTGAAACACAAACATATGGTTATATAAAACAACGCAATATTCCGGGCTACATTACAGCAACAAGGCACTTATGTGGCACATACCTCCCATCAACTACACACCCTTTAGCCATGCTACACCTGTAACATTATACTTTTCAAGAAAGGCATCCAGTCCCCTCTTAAATTTAAGTAATGAATCACTCATTACAACATCATGCGGCAGAGAGCTCCATAGTCTCACTGCTCTTACAGTAAAGAACCCGCATCTGTTATTATGCCTAAACCTTCTTTCCTCCAGACGTAGAGGATGCCCCCTTGTCCCAATCTCAGGTCTGTGATTAAAAAGATCATCAGAAAGGTCTTTGTACTGTCCCCTCATATATTTATACATTAAAATAAGATCACCCCTTAGCCTTCGTTTTTCCAAACTAAATAGCCCCAAGTGTAATAATCTATCTTGGTATTGCAGACCCCCCAGTCCTCTAATAACCTTGGTCGCTCTTCTCTGCACCCGCTCTAGTTCAGCTATGTCTTTCTTATACACCGGAGACCAGAACTGTGCACAGTATTCTAAGTGTGGTCAAACTAGAGACTTTTATAGAGGTAAAAATATGTTCTCCTCATGAGCATCTATGCCTCTTTTAAAGCATCCCATTATTTTATTTGCCTTTGTAGCAGCTGCCTGACACTGGCCACTAAATGTGAGTTTGTCATCCACCCATACTCCCAGGTCTTTTTCATTGACGGTTTTTCCCAGAGTTTTAGAATGAAGCACATAGTTATACATCTTATTACTTTTCCACCTAGTTAACATGTGCGCAAAGCAATCTTGCCTTGCGTACGCGCAGTATGCTTTGCCCAACTGCGGGCAAGCAAAGCCAAAAACCATTAGTGTGCATGCGCCGGCGCACTATGTCCCGGAAGTATTTTGCTGCGTTCCGGGACATAGTGCGCCGGCGCATGCGCACTAATGGTTTTCGGTTTTGCCCACAGTTGGGCAAAGCATACTGCACATGCGCAAGGCAAGATTACTTTGCGCACGCGTTAACTAGGGAGGAAAGCGAATCAACGGCAAGTCAATTTCGCGACCAGCGTGTGGCCAGTGGGAAAAAAGGGGTTAATAAAAGACCCGAAAACACCGCCCATATGACCCAAAAAAGGACCCGCCAAATTCAGGTGACAGGTTCCCTTTAATTCTCCAAATGCTTTCTTTTTGTCACTTATTGCGCCCCTTACAGCTCTATTTAGCCATATTGGTTTCCTCCTATTTCTAATATGTTTATTCCCATACTGTATATACTGTGCACAGGTCCTATTCAGGATGCTAATAAACGTCTCCCATTTTCTTTGTGTATTTTTATGTCTCAGGATATCGTCCCAGTTAATTGCACCAAGATCATCTCTCATCCGTTGGAAATTTGCCCTCCTGAAGTTTAGTGTCCTTGTAACCCCTCTACTACATATCTTATTGAAGGATACATGAAAACTTATTATTTTGTGATCACTATTCCCCAAGTGACCCACAACCCTTATATTTTCTATGCAGTCTGACTTGTTGGTTCATATTAGGTCTATTTTCAACAGCAGAAAAAAAGGCAGCAACACTTACCTGCCTAGATCTTGGAACAAATGCATTTGTTCCAAGATCTGGGTAGGTAAGTGTTGCTGCCTTTTTTTCTGCTGTTGAAAATTGAATTTTTGTAGACCATGAGTCTCTAGTGACTTTACTATTTAGTTTAATATTAGGTCTAGCAGTGCCCCCCTTCTTGTTGGGTCCTGAACCAGTTGTGAAAGGTAATTGTCTCTCATAGTTGTCAAAAACCGATTACCTTTGCTGGAACTGCAGGTTTCTGTTCCCCAATCTATTTCAGGGTGGTTGAAGTCCCCCATAATAATGACTTCTCCTTGAGTCGCAGCTTCATCTATTTGCTTTATGAGGATATTCTCTGTTGCTTGCATTATTTTTGGAGACTTATAACAAACCCTTATCAGTAATTTATTATTTTTCCCCCTCCCCTTATCTCCACCCACAGGGACTCTACATTTTAATTAGATTCACCTATATTATCACGCAGGATGGGTTTTAAAGATGATTTTACATATAGGCACACACCTCCTCCTCGCTTATCCATTCGGTCATTTCTGAACAGACTATAGCCCTGTAAGTCAAGAGCCCAGTCATGGTTCTCATCCAGTCATGGTTCTCATCCAGCCATGTTTCAGATATCCCCACCATGTCCTAATTATGCTCCAACAACATTAATTCTAATTCCTCCATTTTGTTGGCGAGCCTTCTGGCATTAGTATACATACACTTTATGTATCACTCTGTACCTCTATTCTTTCTTAAATTATTAACTGTTCTAACCCCACCCCCCATGCCACCGCCACCCCCAAATTCCTTATTTGTGCCCAGGTCTCTATCTGCACTATCTTCCCCTCCTATAAAATGAATTCACTTCCCCCAATCCCTAGTTTAAGCACTCCTCCAACCTTCTAGCCATTTTCTCCCCCAGCACAGCTGCTCCTTCCCCATTGAGGTGCAGCCCGTACCTAGTGTAGAACCTGTAGCCAACTGAGAAGTCGGCCCAGTTCTGCAGGAACCTAAACCCCTCCTTCCTACACCAATTCTTGAGCCACTTATTAACCTCACTAATCTCCCGTTGCCTCTCTGGCGTGGCAAGTGGTGCAGGCAGTATTTCGGAAAATACCACCTTGGAGGTCCTTGCTTTCAGCTTACAGCCTAATTCCCTGAAATCATCTTTAAGGACGTTCCACCTACCTCTAACTTTGTCATTTGTGCCAATGTGCACCATGACCGCTGGGTCCTCACCAGCCCCTCCCAGTAATCTGTCCACCCGATCAGCGATGTGTCAGACTCCAGCGCCAGGTAGGCAGCACATCGTTCGATAATCCCTGTCTTTGTGACAGATTGCCCTATCTGTTCCCCTAATAATTGAATCACCCACTACCAGCACCTGTCTGGCCTGCCCTGCTCTCCTATTTCCCTCCTTACTGGAGCAGTCACTCCTCCGGCTTTCAGAGGACATGCCTTGCTGCAGCAGTGCTACCCCTGTACTGGCACCCCCCTCATCTTCCAACTTAGCAAACTTATTGAGGTGTGCCAGATAAGGACTAGCCTCCCTGGCACTCTTTCCTCTACCCGGCCTTCTAACTGTCACCCAGCTTGCTGCTCCACTGTCCTGCAGCTCCATCCTACCATCCCCCCCTCATCTATCCCATTGAGCCTCTGCTCAGTGAGCAGAAGACTTCTTTCCATGTTGTCAATGGATCTCAGTGTTGCCAGCTGCACATTTAGATTCAGAATCTGGGCTTCCAAATGCACAACGTGCTCACATCTCGCACAGCAGTATGCACCCTCGACCGGCTGCTCAAGGATTGCATACATGTGGCAAGATGTGCACTGGATGGCATTAACAATAGTGGAGCACATTTCC
Organism: Ranitomeya imitator; assembly: GCF_032444005.1. Classification (NCBI taxonomy): domain Eukaryota; kingdom Metazoa; phylum Chordata; class Amphibia; order Anura; family Dendrobatidae; genus Ranitomeya; species Ranitomeya imitator. The sequence goes on along the minus strand of NC_091282.1, from coordinate 894,994,570 downwards.
TAATGGGGATTGCACCAGACAGAAACGTTACATAAAAATAAATGCAAAGTATCAATAAAATACAGACAGCAATTCAGTAATTCCTCCCTTGGAAACTCCTTGAATCCAAAGTCACTGAATCTCAAGTCACACTTACCGCCGTTCACACTTACGCTCAGGTCCCACTCAGCTCGTTCACACTCACAAAGATGAAGATTTAAAGAGATTTTTTTTCTCTTTCCCCTCCGCAGCAATCCACCTTGCTGTTCAATGCACTTCCAAAAAAGGTATACCAGAAGGTAGAATAATGCTGGTACAATGCTGTACGTTGTATCTGTATCTGTGTGAGATACCTGTATTATTTCTTTACCACTGGTATGCTATATTTTCTGGCATACTGCTAAATTCATAACTTTAAAAGGTGCCAGCTAAACTCTACATCCAAGAATAGATCATCTTAGAATATTTTCAATCTTCTAAAATATTTCCTTTAGGACTACTGGTTATCACTGGTATTTAGGAACCTGGTTGGATCCATTGTTTTGAGTGCCGGCTTTAAGAAGTCCAAGAATGTAAATGTGGAAAACATTAGGGTTTATCTTCATTGCACGAATATTAATAAGTAAGTAGAAAACTGTGTTTTCTAAAATATTTCAAAAGTGTTCTTCAATAATATATTTTTTATTTTAAACAGCTAATTTGTCAGTTCTGATTGCATTGTACTAATATTTATCTATCTAGGAGCATAGCTGGAGCCAAAAAAGGGTTGGGGGGCACGTTGAATCACTGTCTCTCATTTTAGCTTATCTATGAAAATATTGAGATGAGGCTGCACCCATCTAGTCAGAATGTGGCCGGAAGTATGCATATTGCAGGCACTTGACTATGGGCTCTAGAGAAACCCCATAGCTTGCAGTTAACTCAATGTGAGGATTCACAAGTCTGCAGCCACACAGAGCGGCTGCAGACTTGTTGCTTTAGGCCAGACAACCCCTTTAACTTGTGCATTTCTTGTATTTTCCATAATGCAATGCAGTGCTTCTGTTGCAGCATGAAACAGAGCCTGGCTGTATGATTGCAAGCAGATATTTTTCAATTAAATGTTCCGTTGTGTCAGAGAAAACATAGTTTGAAGAGCTAGGTGAGGACCATAGGAATAAATATGAATAGTCCGACATTGCCAGTCACATCTTCTGTATTCCTATGGTCCATGGAGATTTTTTTTTCCCTGCACTCTGTCCATCAATTAGAATGGTGCAGAGAGAAGCTGGATGGTGGCAGCACTGGACAAATCAAATCTATTCCTATGGTCCTCAGTTGGTTCTTCAAACACTTTTTTTTTTTAAACGTTGGGGCATTTTATTATTACTTTTATTATTTATTTATATATCACCATTAATTCCATGGTGCTGTACACTAGACTGGGTTACATCAAAATACAAATATCACTTACAGTAAACAAAACTAACACTGACAGACTGGTACAGAGGGAATAGGACCCTGCCCTTGCGGGCTTACATTCTACAGGATTATGGGGAATGAGACAGTAGGTCGGGGGTTGCAGTATCTCCGATGGTGTTGAGGTGGCCGTGTGGTCATTGCAGGTTGTAAGCTTTTTTGAAGAGATGGGTTTTCATCTTCCGTTTGAAGGATCCAGATGTGGTAGATAACCGGATGTGTTGGGGCACAGAATTCCAGATGATGGGGGATATTCGGGAGAAGTCTTGGAGGCAATTGGGTGAGGAGTGAATAAGCGTGGAGGAGAGAAGGAGGTCTTGGGAGGACCGGAGATTACGAGGGAAGATATTGAGAGATTAGTTTGGAAATATACGGAGGAAAAAGGTTATGGATGGCTTTGTAGGTCAGTGTTAGTAAATTGAACTGTATACTCTGGGAAATTGGGAAGTGAAGGGATTTGTAAAGAGGTGAAGCAGGAGTGTAACGAGGAGAGAGATTAATTAGTCGGGCAGCAGAGTTAAGGACGGACTGGAGGGTTGCAAGAATTTTAGAAGGTAGGCCACGGAGGAGGATGTTGCAATAGTCGAGGCAGGAGATGATTAGGGCATGCACAAGCATTTTGGTAGAGTGAGGGTTGAGGAAAGGACGGATTGAGAAACCTACCTGACTGCAAAAGTGCAACTTGGCTCTTATTCAAGCTGACCTTTTAACCCCTTCCCGACCCATGACGCCACGTAGGCGTCATGAAAGTCGGTGCCATTCCGACCCATGACGCCTATGCGGCGTCATGGAAAGATCGCGTCCCTGCAGGCCGGGTGAAAGGGTTAACTCCCATTTCACCCGATCTGCAGGGACAGGGGGAGTGGTAGTTTAGCCCAGGGGGGGTGGCTTCACCCCCTCGTGGCTACGATCGCTCTGATTGGCTGTTGAAAGTGAAACTGCCAATCAGAGCGATTTGTAATATTTCACCTATTATAACTGGTGAAATATTACAATCCAGCCATGGCCGATGCTGAAATATCATCGGCCATGGCTGGAAATACTAGTGTGCCCCCACCCCACCCCACCGATCGCCCCCCCACCCCCCCGATCTGGCCGGTACACTGCTCCGGCTCCCCTCCGTCCAGTGCTCCGCTCCCCCCCGTGCTCGTGTCCGCTCCCCCCGTGCTCCAATCACCCCCCCGTGCTCCAATCACCCCCCCTGCACTCCGATCCACCCCCCCCGTGCTCCGTTCCACCCCCCCGTGCTCCATTCCAGCCCCCCCGTGCTCCGTTCCACGCCCCCCGCGCTCCGTTCCACCCCTCCCGCGCTCCGATTCCCCCCCCCGTGCTCCGATCCCCCCCCCCGTGGTCCCCCCCCACCCTATCATACTTACCGATCCAGCCGTGGTCCCGTCCGTCTTCTCCCGGGCGCCGCCATCTTCCAAAATGGCGGGCGCATGCGCAGTGCGCCCGCCGAATCTGCCGGCTGGCAGATTCGTTCCAAAGTGCATTTTGATCACTGAGATATAATCTATCTCAGTGATCAAAATAAAAAAAATAATAAATGACCCCCCCCCCCCTTTGTCACCCCCATAGGGACAATAAAAAAATAAAGAATTTTTTTTTTTTTCCACTAATGTTAGAATAGGGTTAGGGTTAGGGGTAGGGTTAGGGTTAGGGGTAGGGTTAGGGTTAAGGTTAGGGGTAGGGGTAGGGTTAGGGTTAGGGGTAGGGTTAGGGGTAGGGTTAGGGTTAGGGCTAGGGTTAGGGTTAGGAATGTGCACACATATTCTGGTCCTCTGCGGATTTTTCCGCTGCGGATTTGATAAATCCGCAGTGCTAAACCGCTGCGGATTTATGGCGGATTTACCGCGTTTTTTTCTGCGCATTTCACTGCGGTTTTACAATTGCGATTTTCTATTGGAGCAGTTGTAAAACCGCTGCGGAATCCGCACAAAGAAGTGACATGCTGCGGAATGTAAACCGCTGCGTTTCCGTGCAGTTTTTCCGCAGCATGTGTGCAGCGATTTTTGTTTCCCATAGGTTTACATTGAACTGTACACTCATGGGAAACTGCTGCGGATCCGCAGCGTGTGCACATACCTTTAGAATTAGGCTATGTGCACACGGTGCGGATTGGCCGCTGCGGATCCGCAGCAGTGTTCCATCAGGTTTACAGTACCATGTAAACATATGAAAAACCAAATCCGCTGTGCCCATGGTGCGGAAAATACCGCGCGGGAACGCTGCGTTGTATTTTCCGCAGCATGTCAATTCTTTGTGCGGATTCCGCAGCGTTTTACACCTGTTCCTCAATAGGAATCCGCAGGTGAAATCCGCACAAAAAACACTGGAAATCCGCGGAAAATCCGCAGGTAAAACACAGTGCCTTTTACCCGCAGATTTTTCAAAAATGGTGCGGAAATATCTCACACGAATCCGCAACGTGGGCACATAGCCTTAGGGTTAGGGTTGGAATTAGGGTTGTGGTTAGGGTTAGGGGTGTGTTGGGGTTAGTGTTGTGGTTAGGGGTGTGTTGCGGTTAGGGTTGTGGTTAGGGTTACGGCTACAGTTGGGATTAGGGTTAGGGGTGTGTTGGGGTTAGTGTTGGAGTTAGAATTGAGGGGTTACCACTGTTTAGGCACATCAGGGGTCTCCAAACGCAACATGGCGCCACCATTGATTCCAGCCAATCTCGTATTCAAAAAGTCAAATGGTGCTCCCTCACTTCCGAGCCCTGACGTGTGCCCAAACAGTGGTTTACCCCCACATATGGGGTACCAGCATACTCAGGACAAACTGCGCAACAATTACTGGGGTCCAATTTCTCCTGTTACCCTTGTGAATCTAAAAAAATGCTTGCTAAAACATAATTTTTGAGGAAAGAAAAATGATTTTTTATTTTCACGGCTCTGCGTTGTAAACGTCTGTGAAGCACTTGGGGGTTCAAAGTGCTCACCACATATCTAGATAAGTTCCTTGGGGGGTCTAGTTTCTAAAATGGGGTCACTTGTGGGGGGTCTCTACTGTTTAGGCACACCAGGGGCTCTGCAAACGCAACGTGACACCCGCAGACCATTCCATCAAAGTCTGCATTTCAAAAGTCACTACTTCCCTTCTGAGCCCCGACGTGTGCCCAAACAGTGGTTTACCCCCACATATGGGGTATCAGCGTACTCAGGAGAAACTGGACAACAACTTTTGGGGTCCAATTTCTCCTGTAACCCTTGGGAAAATAAAAAATTCTGGGCTAAATAATTATTTTTGAGGAAAGAAAACGTATTTATTATTTTCACGGCTCTGCATTATAAACTTCTATGAAGCACTTGGGGGTTCAAAGTGCTCACCACACATCTAGATAAGTTCCTTTCAGGGTCTAGTTTCCAAAATGGGGTCACTTGTGGGGGGTTTCTACTGTTTAGGCACATCAGGGGCTCTGCAAACGCAACGTGACGCCCGCAGAGCATTCCATCAAAGTCTGCATTTCAAAACGTCACTACTTCAATTCCAAGCCCCGGCATGTGCCCAAACAGTAGTTTACCCCCACATATGGGGTATCACCGTACTCAGGAGAAACTGGACAACAACTTTTGGGGTCAAATATCTCCTGTTACCCTTGGGAAAATTAAAAAATTCTGGGCTAAATAATTATTTTTGAGGAAAGAAAACGTATTTATTATTTTCACGGCTCTGCATTATAAACTTCTATGAAGCACTTGGGGGTTCAAAGTGCTCACCACACATCTAGATAAGTTCCTTTGGGGGTCTAGTTTCCAAAATGGGGTCACTTGTGGGGGGTTTCTACTGTTAAGCCACATCAGGGGCTCTGCAAACGCAACGTGACGCCCACAGAGCATTCCATCAAAGTCTGCATTTCAAAACGTCACTACTTCACTTCCGAGCCCCGGCATGTGCCCAAACAGTGATTTACCCCCACATATGGGGTATCAGCGTACTCAGGAGAAACTGGACAACAACTTTTGGGGTCAAATTTCTCCTGTTACCCTTGGGAAAATAAAAAATTGCAGGCTAAAAGATCATTTTTGAGAAAATAATTTTTTTTTTCATTTTCATGGCTCTGCGTTATAAACTTCTGTGAAGCACTTGGGGGTTCAAAGTCCTCACCACACATCTAGATTAGTTCTTTTGGGGGTCTAGTTTCCAAAATGGTGTCATTTCTGGGGGATCTCCAATGTTTAAGCACACAGGGGCTCTCCAAACGTGACATGGTGTCCGCTAATGATTGGAGCTAATTTTCCATTTAAAAAGCCAAATGGCGTGCCATCCCTTCCGAGCCCTGCCGTGCGCCCAAACAGTGGTTTACCCCCACATATGGGGTATCAGCGTACTCAGGACAAACTGGACAACAATATTTGGGGTCCAATTTCTCCCATTATCCTTGGCAAAATAGGAAATTCCAGGCTAAAAAATCATTTTTGAGGAAAGAAAAATTATTTTTTATTTTCATGGCTCTGCGTTATAAACTTCTGTGAAGCACCTGGGGGTTTAAAGTGCTCAATATGCATCTAGATAAGTTCCTTGGGGGGTCTAGTTTCCAAAATGGGGTCACTTGTGGGGGAGCTCCAATGTTTAGGCACACAGGGGGCTCTCCAAACGCGACATGGTGTCCGCTAACAATTGGAGCTAATTTTCCATTCAAAAAGTCAAATGGCGCGCCTTCCCTTCCGAGCCCTGCCGTGTGCCCAAACAGTGGTTTACCCCCACATATGAGGTATCGGCGTACTCGGGAGAAATTGCCCAACAAATTTTATGATCCATTTTATCCTACTGCCCATGTGAAAATGAAAAAATTGAGGCGAAAATAATTTTTTTGTGAAAAAAAAGTACTTTTTCATTTTTACAGATCAATTTGTGAAGCACCTGAGGGTTTAAAGTGCTCACTAGGCATCTAAATAAGTTCCTTGGGGGGTCTAGTTTCCAAAATGGGGTCACTTGTGGGGGAGCGCCAATGTTTAGGCACACAGGAGCTATCCAAACGCGACATGGTGTCCGCTAACGATGGAAATAATTTTTCATTCAAAAAGTCAAATGGCGCTCCTTCCCTTCCGAGCCTTACCATGTGCCCAAACAGTGGTTTACCCCCACATGTGAGGTATTGGTGTACTCAGGAGAAATTGCCCAACACATTTTAGGATCCATTTTATCCTGTTGCCCATGTGAAAATGAAAAAATTGAGGCTAAAAGAATTTTTTTGTGAAAAAAAAGTACTTTTTCATTTTTACGGATCAATTTGTGAAGCACCTGGGGGTTCAAAGTGCTCACTATGCATCTAGATAAGTTCCTTGGGGCGTCTAGTTTCCAAAATGGGGTCACTTGTGGGGGAGCTCCAATTTTTAGGCACACGGGGGCTCTCCAAACGTGACATGGTGTCCGCTAAAGAGTGGAGCCAATTTTTGATTCAAAAAGTCAAATGGCGCTCCTTCCCTGCCGTGCGCCCAAACAGTGGTTTACCCCCACATATGAGGTATCAGCGTACTCAGGACAAATTGGACAACAACTTTCGTGGTTCAGTTTCTCCTTTTACCATTGGGAAAATAAAAAAATTGTTGCTAAAAGATAATTTTTGTGACTAAAAAGTTAAATGTTCATTTTTTCCTTCCATGTTGCTTCTGCTGCTGTGAAGCACCTGAAGGGTTAATAAACTTCTTGAATGTGGTTTTGAGTACCTTGAGGGGTGCAGTTTTTAGAATGGTGTCACTTTTGGGTATTTTCAGCCATATAGACCCCTCAAACTGACTTCAAATGTGAGGTGGTCCCTAAAAAAAATGGTTTTGTAAATTTCGTTGTAAAAATGACAAATCGCTGGTCAAATTTTAACCCTTATAACTTCCTAACAAAAAAAAATTTTGTTTCCAAAATTGTGCTGATGTAAAGTAAACATGTGGGAAATGTTATTTATTAACTATTTTGTGTCACATATCTCTCTGGTTTAACAGAATAAAAATTCAAAATGTGAAAATTGCGAAATTTTCAAAATTTTCGCCAAATTTCCGTGTTTATCACAAATAAATGCAGAATTTATTGACCTAAATTTACCACTAACATGAAGCCCAATATGTCACGAAAAAACAATCTCAGAACCGCTAGGATCCGTTGAAGCGTTCCTGAGTTATTACCTCATAAAGGGACACTGGTCAGAATTGCAAAAAACGGCAAGGTCTTTAAGGTCAAAATAGGCTGGGTCTTGAAGGGGTTAATTAATGTAAATGCAGTGATGTACCAATGTGTTGGCATCCAGAGCATTTTACCTAGGTTCTAGTTTCCAGAGGGTGCTTAACAATCCCTTTTGCCTTGGCCAAGATGTTTTGATACAGTATGCAGACATTAAATTACGGTATACCTTTTTCCTCCGGTGAAGGAAAGTTCAATTCCACTTTTTGTACAAGTGTACTTATATTGATTGTTGTAATGCAATTCAAGCTACTTTTATCCTGTGATCTCACTCTTAGCCCTAAATACAAAGTGGGAGATGTCACACTGTTTGCCATGAACTTGAACAACCATACCAAGGAAATGCATTTGCCAAGTTTCTTGTCTGGAAAGATTGTGGATGAATATCTCCTTTTACCTGGAGAAAAAGGACTCCTTTCTACGTAAGTTCCACTGCAGTGACATCTTATCTAAGACACGTATGTGTAATATATAAAAATCTAAATGATATTCACTTTTTACCATCCTTCCACTTTCAACAACTATATAATGTTATTTCACATTTTTTCTTAAGGGTAACATTTACAGTGTAATATGCTCCTAAATATAAAAAGGTAACTTTTGTCCAAAAGGAAAACTGTTGTTGCTTAATGCAGCCTACCAAGTACTTACTAGTGTGTAATACCCAGAAAAGAATTGCTCAGAACACATTTTTCTTAATTCAATCTAATAATCAGTAGATGGTGCTAATATTTTTTATTCTAGCAGCTGTGGGCCCACTTGTCCAACAGTCTCTGTACACATGAATACAATCTATGAAAGTATCAGCTGAGAAATCCATCTCAACTTGGGAAACTATTAATGAAACAAATCATGTGGTGGTGTCAGTCTGTAATTTTTTTTTATTGGCGTTGGCCAGGCTTACAATTTTGATGCATGATAAAGGAGAAAAATGCCAGCAACCGCAAAATATGTAAATTAAAACATCACATTTATTAAGTACATAAAAGTCCAAAGGAGAGATTAAAAATACATATAAAAGATGAGGCACTGTTGTGAATTCTGTGGCAGAGCTCCCTCCTGTGGTCACAAGTGGTACTTCGGCTGATTCTCTCTGGGAGCTTCCGTTTGTGGAGGAAAGTGGTGCTGCTGCTTCTGAGTTTCCTCCCTCAGGTGATCTGGTGAGGTCGTTAGGTGCTTCTCTACTTAACTCCACCTAATGCTTTGATCCATGCTTCCTGTCAATGTTCCAGTGTTGGACTTGTTTTTCCCTGGATCATTCCTGTGGCTTGCTGCTCTGCATAGCTAAGTTCTTCTTTGCTATTTTTTCTGTCCAGCTTGTCTAATTGTTTTGCTGGAAGCTCTGGGACGCAAAGGGTGTACCTCCGTGCCGTTAGTTCGGTACGGAGGGTCTTTTTGCCCCCTTTGCGTGGTTTTCTTTAGGGTTTTGTGTAGACCGCAAAGTTATCTTTCCTATCCTCGCTCTGTTAAGAAAGTCGGGCCTCACTTTGCTGAATCTATTTCATCCCTACGTTTGTCTTTTCATCTTAACTCACAGTCATTATATGTGGGGGGCTGCCTTTTCCTTTGGGGTATTTCTCTGAGGCAAGGTAGGCTTATTTTCTATCTTCAGGCTAGTTAGTTTCTCAGGCTGTGCCGAGTTGCATAGGCAGAGTTAAGCGCAATCCACGGCTGCCTCTAGAGTTGTTTGGAGAGGATTAGGGATTGCGGTCTGCAGAGTTCCCACGTCTCAGAGCTCGTTCTATTATTTTGGGTTATTGTCAGATCACTGTATGTGCTCTGACCGCTATGTCCATTGTGATACTGAATTGCCTATCACAACAGGCACTTGGTCTACGCGTTTCAAGATGTCTGTCTTAGTCTTGGTCAAGGCTAAGAGATTGCCAGCTCTTAGGATTTTTATGTGCTATAATAAATGTGATATTTTAATTTACATACTTTTGCTGTTGCTGGCTTTTTGTTTTCCTTTCTCATGCTTCATACACTCAGGAACTGACCAAAGGCTGCCGTGCACGGCACTCTACTTTACACTGAACTTTAGGAAGGCAAAGTTTGACCAGCTTAGAGATGCCCTTGATCTGGTAGACTGGGACAATATCCTCAGAAATAAGAATACAGATAATAAATGGGAAATGTTTAAGAACATCCTAAATAGGCAGTGTAAGCGGTTTATACCTTGTGGGAATAAAAGGACTAGAAATAGGAAAAACCCAATGTGGCTAAACAAAGAAGTAAGACAGGCAATTAACAGTAAAAAGAAAGCATTTGCACTACTAAAGCAGGATGGCACCATTGAAGCTCTAAAAAACTATAGGGAGAAAAATACTTTATCTAAAAAACTAATTAAAGCTGCCAAAAAGGAAACAGAGAAGCACATTGCTAAGGAGAGTAAAACTAATCCCAAACTGTTCTTCAACTATATCAATAGTAAAAGAATAAAAACTGAAAATGTAGGCCCCTTAAAAAATAGTGAGGAAAGAATGGTTGTAGATGACAAGGAAAAGGCTAACATATTAAACACCTTCTACTCCACGGTATTCACAGTGGAAAATGAAATGCTAGGTGAAATCCCAAGAAACAATGAAAACCCTATATTAAGGGTCACCAATCTAACCCAAGAAGAGGTGCGAAACCGGCTAAATAAGATTAAAATAGATAAATCTCCGGGTCCGGATGGCATACACCCACGAGTACTAAGAGAACTAAGTAATGTAATAGATAAACCATTATTTCTTATTTTTAGGGACTCTATAGCGACATGGTCTGTTCCGCAGGATTGGCGCATAGCAAATGTGGTGCCAATATTCAAAAAGGGCTCTAAAAGTGAACCTGGAAATTATAGGCCAGTAAGTCTAACCTCTATTGTTGGTAAAATATTTGAAGGGTTTCTGAGGGATGTTATTCTGGATTATCTCAATGAGAATAACTGTTTAACTCCATATCAGCATGGGTTTATGAGAAATCGCTCCTGTCAAACCAATCTAATCAGTTTTTATGAAGAGGTAAGCTATAGGCTGGACCACGGTGAGTCATTGGACGTGGTATATCTCGATTTTTCCAAAGCGTTTGATACCGTGCCGCACAAGAGGTTGGTACACAAAATGAGAATGCTTGGTCTGGGGGAAAATGTGTGTAAATGGGTTAGTAACTGGCTTAGTGATAGAAAGCAGAGGGTGGTTATAAATGGTATAGTCTCTAACTGGGTCTCTGTGACCAGTGGGGTACCGCAGGGGTCAGTATTGGGACCTGTTCTCTTCAACATATTCATTAATGATCTGGTAGAAGGTTTACACAGTAAAATATCGATATTAGCAGATGATACAAAACTATGTAAAGCAGTTAATACAAGAGAAGATAGTATTCTGCTACAGATGGATCTGGATAAGTTGGAAACTTGGGCTGAAAGGTGGCAGATGAGGTTTAACAATGATAAATGTAAGGTTATACACATGGGAAGAAGGAATCAATATCACCATTACACACTGAACGGGAAACCACTGGGTAAATCTGACAGGGAGAAGGACTTGGGGATCCTAGTTAATGATAAACTTACCTGGAGCAGCCAGTGCCAGGCAGCAGCTGCCAAGGCAAACAGGATCATGGGGTGCATTAAAAGAGGTCTGGATACACATGATGAGAGCATTATACTGCCTCTGTACAAATCCCTAGTTAGACCGCACATGGAGTACTGTGTCCAGTTTTGGGCACCGGTGCTCAGGAAGGATATAATGGAACTAGAGAGAGTACAAAGGAGTGCAACAAAATTAATAAAGGGGATGGGAGAACTACAATACCCAGATAGATTAGCGAAATTAGGATTATTTAGTCTAGAAAAAAGACGACTGAGGGGCGATCTAATAACCATGTATAAGTATATAAGGGGACAATACAAATATCTCGCTGAGGATCTGTTTATACCAAGGAAGGTGACGGGCACAAGGGGGCATTCTTTGCATCTGGAGGAGAGAAGGTTTTTCCACCAACATAGAAGAGGATACTTTACTGTTAGGGCAGTGAGAATCTGGAATTGCTTGCCTGAGGAGGTGGTGATGGCGAACTCAGTCGAGGGGTTCAAGAGAGGCCTGGATGTCTTCCTGGAGCAGAACAATATTGTATCATACAATTAGGTTCTGTAGAAGGACGTAGATCTGGGGATTTATTATGATGGAATATAGGCTGAACTGGATGGACAAATGTCTTTTTTTGGCCTTACTACCTATGTTACTATGTTACTATGTTACTTTGAGATATTCTACTACCTGGTGAACTGATGTTTCTGTTTTTCTTACAATATTGATGGCCTATCATTAGAATATGTAGTTAATGTCATATCAGTAGTTATCCTTATTATTATTATACATTTTATAGCGCCATTTATTCCATGGCGCTTTACACATGAATACGGGGCAAATATAGACAAATACATTAAACATGAGCAAAAAACAAGGCACACAGGTACATAAGGAGGGAGGACCCTGCCCGCGAGGGCTCAGTCTGCAGAGGATGGGTGAGGATACACTAGCAGAGCGTAGAGCTGGTTGTGTGGTGGGTCAGTAGGTTGAGGATCACTGCAGGCTGTAGGCTTGTCAGAAGAGGTGAATCTTCAGGTTCTCTTTGAAGGTTTCTATGGTAGGAGAGAGTCTGATGTGTTGGGGTAGAGAGTTCCAGAATATGGGGGAAGCACGGGAGGTCTTGGATGTGGTTGTGGGAAGGAGAGATGAGAGGGGAGTAGAGAAGGAGGTCTTGAGAGGATCGGAGGTTGCGTGTAGGTAGGTACCGGGAGACCATATCACAGATGTAAGGAGGAGATAGGTTGTGGATGGCTTTGTATGTCATTGTGAGGGTTTTGAACTGGAGTCTCTAGGTGATAGGAAGCCAGTGAAGGTCTTGGCATAGGGGAGAGGCTGGGAATAGCAGGGAGACAGGTAGATTAATCGGGCAGCAGAGTGTAGGATGGAACAGAGCCTTGAGGAACATTGACTGGCAAGGGGCAAAGTGAGGAGGTGGTGTGGGGGAGGAAGACACTGAAGATTCGGTCTGTCAGATATGACGAGATCCAGGATAGGGCCAAGTCTGTGATGCCAAGAGATGAGAGGTTCTGTAGCAGAAGGGAGTGGTCCACAGTGTCGAAGGCAGAAGACAGGTCCAGGAGAAGGAGGACAGAGTAGTGTCGCTTGCTCCTGGTAGTTAGGTCATTGGTGACTTTAGTTAGGGCAGTTTCAGTTGAGTGATGGGGTCAGAAGACAGATTGTAACTGGTCAAAGAGGGAGCAGGAGGAGAGGTGAGAGGACAGTTCAAGATGGACATGTTGCTCCAGTAATTTGGAGGCATAAGGAAGAAGAGATATCGGGCGATAGCTAGACACAGATGATGGGTCGAGGGAGGGCTTTTTGAGGATGGGTGTGATCTTGGCATGCTTGAAGGATGAGGGGAAGACACAAGTTGTGAGTGAGAGGTTGAAGAGGTGTGTTACGGTTGGGATGAAGACCGTGGGATGAGGTTAGGGTTAGGGATGAGGTGGGATGGGAGCGGGTCGAGCGTGCAGGTGGTGAGGTGTGATCTTGACAGGAGGCTGGAGAGCTGATCTTCTGTCATGGTGGAGAAGCTGGTTTTGGAGGAGCAGGGTTGAGCAGCTAAGAGGGCAGTGGGTGCTTTGGGCCAAAGCTTTCTCTGATCGTATCGATCTAATGTTTAAAGAAAGAGGCAAAGTCTTCAGCAGAACTGAGAGGGGAGGGAGGGGGTGCAGGGGGACGGAGTAGAGAATTGAAAGTGTTGAAAAGCTGTTTAGGGTTGTGAGACAGGGAGGATATGATAGATGAGAAGTAAGTTTGTTTTGCGGCAGTGAGCGTGGACTTGAAGCTGGCGAGGGACTGCTTGCATGCAGTGAAGTGGTCGGCAGAGTGGGATCACTTCCATCTCCGCTCAGCGATCCTGGAAGCCCGTCTCAGTTCTTTGGTTAGGCTGGTTAGCCAGGGCTGCCTGTTCAGTGTACGAGTTTTGCAATGCATGAGCGGCCAAATTGAGTGTTGCTGTTATTGTGGTGTTATAAAAAGTGGCAGCAGCATCTGTGTCATGAAGGGAGGCTATGTCTGTAAGAGGGAGAAGGGACTAGGAGAGTGATTGTAAGTTGAGATGTATGAGATTTCTGGGAGGGGGAGTGAGATTGTGGAATGGGGGTTGCACACTAGGAGAGGAGAGGGAAGAGAATGTCAGTAGGTTGTGGTTAGACAGGGGGAGGGGTGTGTTAATGAGCTTAGTAGGGGAGCAGAGGCGAGTGAAGATGAGGTCCAGCGTGTGGTCATCTTTGTGAGTGGCCTCAGAGGACCATTGAGTGAGGCCAAAGGAGGAAGTCAGTGATAAAAGTTTAGAGGCAGCTGAGGTGGAAGTGTCAATGGGGATATTGAAATCACCCATTATGATAGTGGGGATATCAACAGAGAGGAAATGAAGTAGCCAGGTGGTGAAGTGGTCGAGAAAGGTGGAGATGGCTAGTTCTGGGGGGCGGTAGATGACAGCCAGCTGGAGGTTGGAGGGGGAATAGATGCAGATGGAGTGCACCTCAAACGAGGGAAGAGTAGTGGAGGGTGGTAGCGGGATTGGAGTGAAGGAGCAGGTGTCGGACAGGAGCAAGCCAACCCCTCCACCACGTTTGTTGGTGGAGCGAGGGGTGTGAGAGAGGTGGAATCCAACAAAGGAAAGTGCAGCTGGAGAGGCCGAGTCAGAGGGGGTGAGCCAGGTTTCAGTGATGCCGAGGAAGGAGAGTTTGTTGGTGATGAAGAGGTCATGGATAAATGGTAGTTTGTTGCAGATGGAGTGTGCGTTCAATAGTGCTCCAGGTAAGGGGATCGGGGGAGTGGGGGCTGGATGAATGGGTATGAGGTTGTCACAGTTGGGAAAACATGCAGAGGATTGTGGCAAGGGGTTAGAAATGAGTGTGGGGATGTGTTGAGAAGGGCTAATATTGGGGGATACCTCATCAGAGATGAAGAGTAGCAGACAGAGCGTTAGAAGGTGGGAGCAGGATAGGACTTGATGCAGCCTTAAGTGGAGGAACAGTTCTGAGGTGAAGGTGAGATGACTGGAGAGTATTGAGGGAGAAATGACTAGTTCTTTACTTGGTGGAGGGATTGCAGGAGATTGTAAGAAGGAAAGTAGTATGGGAGTAAAAGAGAAAAGATACAGAAACATTGTAGTGGTTTGGTATTCTGTTATCTTCCAGTCAATTCCAGTCTAATTCAGTCTAATTCAACATAATTAAAAAGATGTAATTTAAAATATGGAAGTTAAAAGATGAATGCAGCAGACTGCGTCTGGGGCAGACGCCTGGATGTGAATATATCCCCAGTTAACGGCAATCAGGTGTGAATGAGTAGGTGGCTGGGTATGGGAGACCAGATGTAGAGAGTTAAGCAGAGGTCATAAAGAGAGGGAGAGGTTGAAGTGACCACTCAAAGAGATGCCAGAATAACATAATGAGAGACATGAAACAGGTCATGGAAACAAGAAAGCATACTAAAAAAGGATTACCGTATATACTCGACTATAAGCCGAGATTTTTAGCACCCTTTTTGGGGGCTGAAAGTCCCCCTCTCGGCTTATACTCGAGTCATACCCAGGCGTCGGCAGGTGAGGGGGAGCGGGGGCTGTCTAATAATACTCACCTGCTCCTGGCGCTGTGCAGTCCCTGCTTCCCGGCGCCGGCAGCTTCCTCCTGTACTGAGCGGTCATATGGTACCGCTCATTACAGTAATGAATATGTGGCTCCACCTCCCGTAGAGGTGGAGCCACATAGTCATTACTGTAATGAGCGGTAACGATGACAGCTCACTACAGTAAGAAGCTGCGGCGCCGGGAAGCAGGGACTGCACAGCGCCAGGAGCAGGTAAGTATAACGGGGAGGGGGAGCGCTGCGCGATACTCACCTGCTCCTCGTTCCGGTGCCGCTCCATCTTCAGCAGTGGCGCTCAGGTCAGAGGGCGCGGTGACGTGGTTAGTGCACGCCCTCAGCCTGAACGCCAGTGCTGAAGATGGAGCGGCGCCGGAACGATCAGCACGTGAATATTGAAAGCAGCGGGGGCCTGAGCGACGGAGAGGTGAGTATGTGATTTTTTTTTTTTTATCACAGCAACTGGGGCAAGTGTCTGTATGGAGCATCTATGGGGCCATAGCGTTTGTGCAGCACTATAAGGGGCCATAACGTTTCTGCAGAACTATATGGGGCCATAACATTTGTGCAGCACTATATGGGGCCATAACATTTGTGCAGCACTATAAGGAGCCATAACGTTTGTGCAGCAGTATATAGGGCCATAATGTTTGTGCAGCACTATAAGGGGCCATAACGTTTGTGCAGCACTACATGGGGCCATAACGTTTTTGCAGCACTACATGGGGCCATAACGTTTGTGCAGCATTATATGGGGCCATAATGTTTGTGCAGCACTATATGGGGCCATAATGTTTGTGCAGCACTATAAGGGGCCATAAAGTTTGTGCAGCACTATAAGGGGCCATAACGTTTGTGCAGCGCTATATGGGGTCATAACGTTTGTGCAGCATTATATGGGGCCATAATGTTTGTGCAGCATTATATGGGGCCATAATGTTTGTGCAGCACTATAAGGGGCCATAACATTTGTGCAGCACTATATGGGGCCATAACGTTTGTGCAGCATTATATGGAGCCATAATGTTTGTGCAGCACTATATGGGGCCATAACGTTTGTGCAGCACTATATGGGGCAAGTGTCTGTATGGGGCCATAATCAATGTTTGTGCAGCATTATATGGGGCAAATATCTTTATGGAGCATCTTATGGGGCCATAATCAGCATTTGCGCAGCATTATATTGGGCAAATATGTCTATGGAGCATCTTATAGGGCCATTATTAACCTTTATGCAGGATTATATGGGGAATATTTTAATATGGAGCATCTTATGGGGCCATAATGAACTTTATGGAGCATTATATGGGGCTCCTGATTCAATATGGATATTCAAAAACACTTAACCTACTGATGTCTCAATTAATTTTACTTTTATTGGTATCTATTTTTACTTTTGACATTTAGCGGTAGCTGCTGCATTTCCCACCCTAGGCTTATACTCGAGTCATTAAGTTATCCCAGTTTTTTGTGGCAAAATTGGGGGGGTCGGCTTATACTCGGGTCGGCTTATACTCGAGTATATACGGTATATGTACTGCACCAAGACACTCAGATGCCAGGGCAAGCATAGCAAATCAATGCAATATACAGAGACATTCAGGAGCCAGGGAGAGCTGGGGAAAGTCAGTGCATACCAGTACTGCATATCAGTTTCCCCAGCGATGGGCTATTTTCAACTTTTGGCAGCAGCAGGATGTAAATGGTGAATAGTCGAACTGGAACCGCTCCATTCACCATGTAGTTGCTCTTCTTGGGAACTGTATTGGCAACTGCACAGAGAACGGAGCTGTGCTTGGCTGCCTTTGTTAACATTTTACATCCTTCTGCTAACAAAGGTGAAAATTGCTGATCGGTTTGGGTGTCGGAATTCCACCGATCTGATGATTACCTACCCGAAAGGATATCAATAATTTAAGCCTTAAAAACCTCTTTGATTATGTAAATAATATAGGATAATTCTACCTATCTTGAATTGATACGTTTTTAATTGGAGTTAATGAAGCTATTGTTTCTCCTCCATCTAGAACAGTCTTGCTGAATGGTCAAGTTTTAAAGATGGTGGATGAAAAAACATTGCCGGATCTGAATGGGAAGCAGTTGGATCCGGGCTCTCCTCTTATTCTACCTTCTTTGAGTTTTGGATTTTTTGTTGTAAAAAGTGCTATGGCCAGTGCTTGCCTGTGACTTGCCGTATGAAGAAGATAACTAGTTTCTTTATGAAGAATTAATCTATCTGATTAATAAATTGCTTTTTTTCCTCAGGTAAACCTTTTTGCTGCTAGAATTGAAATTGAACATCAACATTATATTTGTTTCTGAAAAGCAATGTGTAATCTGTATTAATACACTTACTGTAATAGAGACTTTGCCATTGACTTTTAATCTCGCCTTTATCCCCCCTGCATAGCTCCAGGAGGTGCAGAGTTGGTGGCTCCTAGGCCCCTCTAACACACATTAAAGCATCACTATCCTAAATAACACAAGATAGTTAGGGGGGGTGGCAGTTATAGAGTTTGCATCAGTTCTTTTCTAGCATTCATCAGGTTGGCATTTTTACTTCTTTTATACACTTCACATATACAGTCAGCTGAAAATTCCAGCAGCGGACTAACATTTCAATGCATGCGGCTGAAAATAGCAGCTCCTTACATGACCTAGGAATGTTTGACTCAGCCCCCCTTGCAACAACCATCTTATGTAACCCCTACACCTACAATAACCACAGACACATTCCGAATCTTTTGGATAAATAGGCCACAGCAGCCCTGTTTATTAACATTTACATTACAAAAAAAATGAACATATCAATATAACATTGACAAATAAGGAATGGAGTCTATGGAAGCCTTGCACCAGCTTTGTTTCGCCATCAGCTGCACATTAGGCCCTCTACCGCACCACATTGGTTCAAGGACCCCTCCTGCTTATGCCCTCAACCGCACCACACCAGTTCAAGGACCCTACTGAATGGTGCCACCAATTAAATTGTCCCGCTGAGACCTCAGCCCAGTAGGGACCCCTTTTATTTAAATTACACTCTGACCACCAAATGAAGCAAAAGAGGAGAGGGCTAGGTAACAGCCCCACCAAACGGGCCCCCTACTCCCCCCCTCTGCTACCATCACCTTGCTCTCCACAGATCTGTTCCCACCCCAACTGCCATGATATACAATCAACCGAGCAACCCCCCCAGACCTCATAAGTCACCTTTTAAATAAATCCATAACTACCTCCTATTGCTTCCTAGGGCGGATGGGACTCAAATGTACTAACAGACTGTCCCTGCCCCTTCCAATCCCCCCTTATATACCTGGTCCCCTTAACCAATCAAATGGCCCCATTCATACCCCCTTTTACTACCTCCCACCATACTTTGAACCAAAACCCCTCCTACCTTCCCTTATTCCACCATTTTAGATTCTAACCCTCCCCCCAAAAACTCCATTTTTGTTTACTTCTGCTTAACCCCTATTAGGGCCTGGCATACATCTTGGTCATGAGGCCCTCCCCTCTACAGCCTGTGGCTTGCAGTACGGGCCCCACTTTTAGTGACTGCTGCCAAATACTGCTGTTTAACTCCTATTGATGTCAAAGGGAGAAAAGCTACAGTACTCAGCTGCTGTCGAAGCAGATTTTGGCTTATAGGTGGGGGCCCTGGATGTGCGACTCACACCCATCTCATATTAATGACCTATCATTTGGATAAGTCATCAATTGTTATGTCCTGAAAAGCCTCTTTCACAAAATGTATCTGTGGTCTTTTCAGTACTGTAGCCGGACCCTTCTAGTCTTTATTCCAGGAACATTTACAGCTCGATATTACATTGATTTGGTTGGGTTACCTATGTAATGCTGCAGTAGCACCGTACGCAGTGAAGAGGCAGTGACAAACAAAGTTCAAACACAAAAGTCTCTTTAATGTGTTACTTCACACATAAAGGTACATAGCATTTTATAGTACACGTCATCAAAGTTGAATACACACAGTTGCATCTAGTCTCAGTGCCCGTTTCATAGCACTATACATCATATGGCTTTTAGATTGCAGTCCCTAAACACACCAGACCTCTCCATGTCCAGTATCCGTGGGGCGACCGCACACTATATTACAGTCTCAAAAAAAAGCTTCACATGATGCAGACACTACACACGCCAGTCCTCCTCTGACTAGTTCCCATGGGTGTCCTGCACCACTGTATCACAGATTCTTTACTCACACAGCCGTAAACAGCCCAGGATATCTTCCAGATAGCAGCTGGGCACCATATCCACCTGTTTGCAATCAATCCACATGCCAATCCCCTTTTGGGCACAGGACTGTCCACATCCGACTCTTTCGGGCACAGGACATCCACTTCCAGCACATCTGGACACAGGACTGTCCACATCTGAGACCAGTTATCATGGACGACTTGCATCGCTGTGTACGCTGCGGGTGTCAGGCTATTCAGTTGCCATAGCTGTTGGCTCCGCTGGCCTGTGCTGCTTCACACACACAGCCAGCGCTCTGCAGGCCTCTGCTCTGCACAACAGCACACACCAGACTGACACCGGTGTTGCACCTGACACACCCATACCCCTTACTGCAGGGTTTTTAACAAACAAACCTGTGGCTTTCAGCCACATGTATTACCCGTACTGGAAATCTGTGACAGCCATGAACACCTATGGACTTCATCTTTCTCCATGCATAACCTGGGAAGAACACACAGCGACCCCTACCTGTGACACGAGTCACTGCCTCACACCAGTGATATAGCCATTTCTTTAAAGTGTCACACAAGCTGTTTTTCAACACAACAACACCAGGCCACATCTTGTTCATGCTACTGTGCGCAGCCTGTGTGGTCAAAATGTGCTATCATGGATGCATAGTCTCTGGATTTGTCTCCTATTGATCACATCTGAGACATCATTGATCGGCAATTGCAAAGGGAGATGCCAGCAGAGGATCTTGATGATTTGTTTGCCCATTTGCAGTATATCAGAACATTCCTCAGACAATGATTACTAACCACATTGATAACATTCCAAGGTGTGTGAGTGAGCATATTTCTCTACATAGCACTGATACTAGATACCGAATAAATTTAATATTCCACAACTTTTCCTTCTTAGTGTTTCATTTTCAATGTTGAGGAGTGTGATATATCTCTATCTTATACAACAAAGGGGATATGGCAATCTTTACTTAGCAGGAATAGTTCTGTATCTTCATCAGGGCCTGTGTCTGATATTTTTGCGCACTGCAGAACAAATTGCCCTCCCCCCAAAAAAGTGGAATATGTGGTGTGTGACCAAATTATTGATGTATTTTTTTGCCCTGCAATCTATTTTCAAAATTGTCTACAAATGTGTGCAATTTATTATACCTGATGAGTTTCAAAGTTGTAGTGAACGTAATCAAATTGTGTGGACATTTTTGATCGCTCTGATGCAAACTTGAAAAATGATGCATCTACCGTATATACTCGACTATAAGCCGACCCCCCTAATTTTGCCAAAAAAAACTGGGAAAACTTATTGACTCGAGTATAAGCCTAGGGTGGAAATGCAGCATTTACCGGTGAATTTCAAAAATAAAAATAGATCATTATTTCCCCATAGCTGTGCCATATAGTGCTCTGCACCGTTCATTATTTCCCCATAGCTGTGCCATATAGTGCTCTGCACCGTTCATTATTGCCCCATAGCTGTGCCATATAGTGCTCTGCACCGTTCATATTTCCCCATAGCTGTGCCCCATATAGTGCTCTGCACCGTTCATATTTCCCCATAGCTGTGCCATATAGTGCTCTGCGCCGTTCATATTTCCCCATAGCTGTACCATATAGTGCTCTGCACCGTTCATATTTCCCCATAGCTGTGCCATATAGTGCTCTGCACCGTTCATATTTCCCCACAGCTGTGCCATATAGTGCTCTGCACCGTTCATATTTCCCCATAGCTCTGCCACATAGTGCTCTGCACCGTTCATATTTCCCCATAGCTGTGCCATATAGTGCTCTGCACCGTTCATATTTCCCAATAGCTGTGCCATATAGTGCTCTGCACCGTTCATATCTCCCCATAGCTGCCATATAGTGCTCTGCACCGTTCATATCTCCCCATAGCTGCCATATAGTGCTCTGCACCGTTCATATCTCCCCATAGCTGCCATATAGTGCTCTGCACCGTTCATTATTGCCCCATAGCTGTGCCATATAGTGCTCTGCACCGTTCATTATTGCCCCATAGCTGTGCCATATAGTGCTCTGCACGTTCATTCTTGCCCCATAGCTGTGCCATATAGTGCTCTGCACCGTTCATTATTGCCCCATAGCTGTGCCATATAGTGCTCTGCACCGTTCATTATTGCTCCATAGCTGTGCCCCATATATGCTCTGCACCGTTCATATCTCCCCATAGATGCTCCATTGAAAGCTCTGCCATTGCTGCTGCTGCTGCAATAAAAAAAAAACCAACACATACTCACCTCTCTTGCTTGCAGCTCCCAGCGTCCGGTCCCAGCGTCTCTCCGCTTTGACTGTTCAGGCAGAGGGCGGCGCGCAGACTATATGCGTCATCGCGCCCTCTGACCTGAACAGTCAGAGTGCAGAGACGCCGGGAAGATGGAGCGGCGCCCGGCGGCTGGAACGGGGACAGGTGAATATTACATACTTACCTGCTCCCGGCGTCCGGCTCCTTCCCCCGGACAGCTGGTCTTCGGTGCCGCAGCTTCTTCCTCTATCAGCGGTCACCGTTACCGCTGATTAGAGAAATGAATAGGCCGCTCCGCCCCTATGGGAGGTGGAGCCGCATAGTCATTTCTCTAATGAGCGGTCCCACGTGACCGCTGAAGAGGGGAAGAACTGCAGCACCCGAAGACATTGGGACGGCAGGGGGAGTGCCAGGATCGCTGGAAGCAGGTAAGTATGCCTCAGCGCTAGTGTTGAGCATTCCGATACCGCAAGTATCGGGTATCGGCCGATACTTGCGGTATCGGAATTCCGATACCGAGATCCGATACTTTTGTGGTATCGGGTATCGGTATCGGATACATAGAGATGTGTAAAATAAAGAATGAAAATAAAAAATATTGATATATTTACCTCTCCGGCGGCCCCTGGACTCAGCGCGGGTAACCGGCAGGCTTCGTTGTTCAAAATCAGCGCTTTTAGGACCTGAGAATCACGTCCCGGCTTCTGATTGGTCGCGGGCCGCCCATGTGACCGCCACGCGACCAATCACAAGCCGCTACGTCTTTGAAAGTCATTAACGCGCTCATTTTTAAAAATGAGCGCGTTAATAGCTTGCGGTGACGTCGCGGCTTGTGATTGGTCGCGTGGCCGCGACCAATCACAAGCCACTACGTCTTTGAAAGTCATTAACGCGCTCATTTTTAAAAATGAGCGCGTTAATAGCTTGCAGTGACGTCGCGGCTTGTGATTGGTCGCGTGGCGGTCACATGGGCGGCCCGCGACCAATCAGAAGCCGGGACGTGATTCTCAGGTCCTAAAAGCGCTGATTTTGAACAACGAAGCCTGCCGGTTACCCGCGCTGAGTTCAGGGGCCGCCGGAGAGGTAAATATATCAATATTTTTTATTTTAATTCTTTATTTTACACATCCCTATGGATCCCAGGGCCTGAAGGAGAGTTTCCTCTCCTTCAGACCCTGGGAACCATGAGAATACCGTCCGATACTTGATGTCCCATTGACTTGTATTGGTATCGGATATCGGTATCGGCGATATCCGATATTTTTCGGGTATCGGCCGATACTATCCGATACCGATACTTTCAAGTATCGGACGGTATCGCTCAACACTACTCAGCGCCCTCACCCCCTCACCCGCCGACCCTGCCACCCACCTTGACTTGAGTATAAGCCGAGAGGGGCACTTTCAGCCCAAAAATTTGGGCTGAAAATCTCGGCTTATACTCGAGTATATACGGTATTTTGAATGACCTTTTTATGTAGCATACTGAATGAAATATACTTTTGCATGTTAAGGCTATGTGCACACGTTGAGTAAGTGGATGAAGAAATTTATGCACCATTTCTGCATCTCTTTGCAGGAAAAACGCAACTTTTTGATTAATTTCAGTGAAGTCAATGGTGAAAAACGCACAGAGAATTGAAATGCTGCATACTATTTTCTGCATCAAAAGTCACAAATATGCAATGTGTGCATGACACTAAAGGTTTCTCATTCATTTTGCCGGCATCAAGATTGCTTCAGTTTATGCAATAGCAAATCTGTATGGCAAAAACGCACCAAATCTGCAACGTGTGCACAAGTGCTTAGTGAAAATAGTTAAAAATAGAACTGCAAAGTTCTAATGATATAAATGGCACATATGTTTGTTACAAAAGTTTGTAATGGTGAACAGTGCTATTAAACTTTATACTTCTGAAAGTGTTTAGTTTTTATTATCTTTTACACTATATTCAGGATTCTGGTTAAACATGTTTAGGCTATGTTCATATGTTGCTTTTTTGGAGGCAACATCTGCACTTTTGGCAGTAAAGAAGCTGCTTACAAAAACAGGTTTTGCTGCTTTTTTCAGGATTCCAAAGTTCAGCTTTGCTTTCATCACAGAAGCATGAACATAAGTCACCAATGCAAGACATACAGTGAAGGAAATAAGTATTTGATACCTTGATGATTTTGTAAGTTTGCCCACTGACCAAGACATGAACAGTCTATAATTTTAAGGGTAGGTTAATTTTAACATTGAGAGATAGAATATCAAAAATAAAATCCAAAAAATCACATTGTATAAATTATATAAATGTATTTGCATTTTGCAGTGAGAAATAAGTATTTCATCCCTCTGGCAAACAAAACTTAATACTTGGTGGCAAAACCCTTGTTGGCAAGCACAGCAGTCAGACGTTTTTTGTAGTAGATGATGAGATTTGCGCACATGCCAGGAGGAATTTTGCAGATCATCTATAAATCATTAATATTTTGAGGCTGTCGCTTGGCAAATCGGTGCTTCAAATCCCTCCATAGGTTTTCTATGGGATTAAGGTCTGGAGCCTGGCTAGGCCACTCCATGACCTTAACCCCTTTACCCCCAAGGGTGGTTTGCACGTTAACCCCTTTCTGACATTAGACGTACTATCCCGTCGAGGTGGGGTGGGCCCCTATGACCACCGATGGGATAGTACGTCATATGCGATCGGCAGCGCTCATGGGGGCCGGGTGTCAGCTGCATATCGCAGCTGACATCCGGCACTATGTGCCAGGAGCGGTCACAGACCGCACCCGGCACATTAACCCCCGGCACACCGCGATCAAAGATGATCGCGATGTGCCGGCGGTACAGGGAAGCATCGCGCAGGGAGGGGGCTCCCTGCGGGCTTCCCTGAGCCCCCCGCAGCAACGAGATGTGATCGCGTTGCTGCGAGGGTCTCCGTACCTCCCTCCCTGCTCCAGGCCCGGATCCAATATGGCCGCGGCATCCGGGTCCTGCAGGGAGGGAGGTGGCTTCACAGAGCCTGCTCAGAGCAGGCACTGTGAAGCCTGCAGTGCTCTGAGACAGATCGGTGATCTGACATGGTGCTGTGCAAACTGTCAGATCACCGATCTGTGATGTCCCCCCCTGTGACAAAGTAAAAAAGTAAAAAAAAAATGTTCCAAATGTGTAAAAAAAAAAATAAAAAAAAATATTCCTAAATAATGAAAAAAAACAAAACCATAAAAGTACACATATTTAGTATCGCCGCGTCCGTAACGACCCAACCTATAAAACTGGCCCACTAGTTAACCCCTTCAGTAAACACCGTAAGAAAAAAAAAAAAAAAACGAGGCAAAAAACAACGCTTTTTTTATCATACCGCCGAACAAAAAGTGGAATAACACGCGATCAAAAAGACAGATATAAATAAACATGGTACCGCTGAAAACGTCATCTTGTCCCGCAAAAAACGAGCTGCCATACAGCATCATCAGCAAAAAAATAAAAAGTTATAGTCCTGAGAATAAAGCGATGCAAAAATAATTATTTTTTCTGTAAAATAGTTTTTATCGTACAAAAGCGCCAAAACATAAAAAAAGATATAAATAAGGTGTCGCTGTAATCGTACTGACCCGAAGAATAAAACTGCTTTATCAATTTTACCAAATGCGGAACGGTATAAACGCCTCCCCCAAAAGAAATTCATGAATAGCTGGTTTTTGGTCATTCTTCCTCACAAAAAGCGGAATAAAAAGCGATCAAAAAATGTCACGTGCCGAAAATGTTACCAATAAAAACGTCAACTCGTCCCGCAAAAAACAAGACCTCACATGACTCTGTGGACCAAAATATGGAAAAATTATAGCTCTCAAAATGTGGTAACGCAAAAAATATTTTTCAGTGTGTGATGGCTGCTAATCATAAAAATCTGCTAAAAAACTCACTATAAAAGTAAATCAATCCCCCCTTCATCACCCCCTTCATTAGGGAAAAATTAAAAAATTTAAAAAAATGTATTTATTTCCATTTTCCCATTAGGGTTAGGGTTATGTTATGATCTGGTGGCCTTGGAGGAGCATGAGACGTACTCTGGAGAAGCTGGCACCTGTACTGACCGCAAACCCTGAACCTAGCAGCGCAACTAGAAGTAGCCGTGGGGGGTACCTAACACACCCTAGACCCCTCAACACAGCCTAAGAAACTAACTACCCCTAAAGACAGAAACAGGAAACCTATCTTGCCTCAGAGAAAATCCCCAAAGGACAGACAGCCCCCACAAATATTGACTGTGAGAGGAGAGGAAAAAAACACACGCAGACATGAAATCAGGATTTAGCATAGGAGGCCATTCTAGCTAAATAGAAAGAATAGAACAGAGTACTATGCGGTCAGTATTAAAACACTAGAAAATATCCACCACAGAAAATACAAAACACCACATTTGACTAAAGACATGGAGGGTATATCTGCATCTCCAGAGACACAGCAAGGCTGCAAAAAATACTTCACAGACAAAGCTGGACAAGACAAAACATGGAAATTCACAGAACTATAAGGTCCACAGCAGGTGGACAGCAAAAACAAAGCCAGGACTTATCTTTGAAGAAAAGCACAGCGAACAGGAGAGACCAGAAGGGATGGGAATCCTCCAAAAACAATGGACAACTGCCAGGGACTAAATAGTCCTGCAAAGCTATATACCCCAGTCAGTTTTGCAATTAGTAGATACACCTGTCCAATCCTGCAGTCCAGGCACAACTGCATTACCCTCTACAACCACCGGAGGGAGCCCAAAAGCTGAATTCACAACAGGGTTAGGGCTAGGGTTAGAGTTAGGGCTAGGTTTAGGGTTAGGGCTAAAGTTAGGGTTTGGGTTTAGATTACATTTTACAGTTGGGAATAGGGTTGGGATTAGGGTTAGGGGTGTGTCAGGGTTAGAGGTGTGGTTAGGGTTACCATTGGAATTAGGGTTAAGGGTGTGTTTGGATTAGGGTTTCAGTTATAATTGGGGGGTTTCCACTGTTTAGGCACATCAGGGGCTCTCCAAACACGACATGGCGTCCGATCTCAATTCCAGCCAATTCTGCGTTGAAAAAGTAAAACAGTGCTCCTTTCCGAGCTCTCCCGTGTGTACAAACAGGGGTTTACCCCAGCAGATGGGGTATCAGCGTACTCAGGACAAATAGGACAACAACTTTTGGGGTCCAATTTCTCCTGTTACCCTTGGGAAAATACAAAACTGGGGGCTAAAAAATAATTTTTGTGGGAAAAAAAAAAGATTTTTTATTTTCACGGCTCTGCGTTATAAACTGTAGTGAAACACTTGGGGGTTCAAAGTTCTCACAAAACATCTAGATGAGTTCCCTTGGGGGTCTAGTTTCCAATGTTTACAATATGGGGTCATTTGTGGGGGTTTCTACTGTTTAGGTACATTAGGGGCTCTGCAAACGCAATGTGATGCCTGCAGACTATTCCATCTAAGTCTGCATTCCAAATGGCACTCCTTCCCTTCTGAGCCCTCCCATGCGCCCAAACAGTGGTTCTCCCCCACATATGGGGTATCAGCGTACTCAGAACAAATTGGACAACAACTTTTGGGGTCGAATTTCTCCTGTTACCCTTGGGAAAATACAAAACTGGGGGCTAAAAAATAATTTTTGTGGGAAAAAATGTTTGTTTTATTTTTACGGCTTTGCATTATAAACTTCTGTGAAGCCCTTGGTGGGTCAAAGCGCTCACCCCACATCTAGATAAGTTCCTTAGGGGGTCTACTTTCCAAAATGGTGTCACTTGTGGGGGGTTTCAATGTTTAGGCACATCAGTGGCTCTCCAAACGCAACATGGCGTCCCATCTCAATTCCTGTCAATTTTGCATTGAAAAGTCAAACGGCGCTCCTTCCCTTCCGGGCTCTCCCATGCGCCCAAACAGTGGTTTACCCCCACATATGGGGTATCAGCGTACTTAGGACAAATTGTACAACAACTTTTTGGGTCCAATTTCTTCTCTTACCCTTGGGAAAATAAAACATTGGGGGCGAAAAATAATTTTTGTGAAAAAATATGTTTTTTTATTTTTACGGTTCTGCATTATAAACTTCTGTGAAGCACTTGGTGGGTCAAAGTGCTCACCACACCTCTAGATAAGTTCCTTAGGGGGTCTACTTTCCAAAATGGTGTCACTTGTGGGGGGTTTCAATGTTTAGGCACCTCAGGGGCTCTCCAAACGCAACATGGTGTCCCATCTCGATTCCAGTCAATTTTGCATTGAAAAGTCAATCCGCGCTCCCTCCCTTCCGAGCTCTGTCATGCGCCCAAACAGTGGTTTACCCCCACATATGAGGTATCGGTGTACTCAGGACAAATTGAGTACCTGTTACCCTTGGTAAAATAAAACAAATTGGAGCTGAAGTAAATTTTTTGTGAAAAAAAGTTAAATGTTCATTTTTATTTAAACATTCCAAAAATTCCTGTGAAGCACCAGAAGGGTTAATAAACTTCTTGAATATGGTTTTGAGCACCATGAGGGGTGCAGTTTTTAGAATGGTGTCACACTTGGGTATTTTCTATCATATAGACCCCTCAAAATGACTTCAAATGAGATGTGGTCCCTAAAAAAAAATGGTGTTGTAAAAATGAGAAATTGCTGGTCAACTTTTAACCCTTATAACTCCCTAACAAAAAAAAATTTTGATTCCAAAATTGTGCTGATGTAAAGTAGACATGTGGGAAATGTTACTTATTAAGTATTTTGTGTGACATATCTCTGAGATTTAATTGCATAAAAATTCAAATTTGGAAAATTGCGAAATTTTCATAATTTTCGCCAAATTTCCGTTTTTTTCACAAATAAACGCAGGTACTATCAAAGAATTTTTACAACTATCATGAAGTACAATATGTCACGAGAAAACAGTGTCAGAATCACTGGGATCCGTTGAAGTGTTCCAGAGTTATAACCTCATACAGTGACAGTGGTCAGAATGGTAAAAATTGGCCCGGTCATTAACGTGCAAACCACCCTTAGGGGTAAAGGGGTTAATGATCGGGCCAATTTTTACAATTCTGACCACTGTCCCTTTATGAGGTTATAACTCTGTAACGCTTCAATGGATCCTGATGATTCTGACAATGTTTTCTCATGGCATATTGTACTTCATGATAGTGGTAAAATTTCTTTGATATTACCTGTGTTTACTTGTGAAAAAAATGGAAATTTGGTGAAAATTTTGAAAATTTCGCAATTTTCCAACTTCGAATTTTTATGCCCTTAAATCACACAAAATACTTAATAAGTAACATTTCCCACATGTCTACTTTGCATCAGCACAATTTTGGAACCCAATGTTTTTTTGTTTAGGGAGTTATAAGGGTTAAAAGTTGACCAGCAATTTCTCATTTTTACAACACTATTATTTTTAGGGACCATATCACATTTGAAGTCACTTTGAGGGGTCTATATGATAGAAAATACCCAAGTGTGACACATTCTAAAAACTGCATATCAAGGTACTCAAAACCACATTGAAGATGTTTATTAACCCATCAGGTGTTTCACAGGAATTTTTGGAATGTTTAAAAAAAAAATGAACATTTCACTTTTTTTCACAACAAATTTAATTCAGCTCCAATTTGTTTTATTTTACCAAGGGTTACAGGAGAAATTTGACTGCAAAAGTTGTTGTCCAATTTGTCCTGAGTACGCTGATACCCTACATGTGGGGGTAAACCACTGTTTGGGCGCATGGCAGACCTCGGAAGGGAAGGAGCGCCATTTGACTTTTCAATGCAAAATTGACTGGAATTGAGATGGGACGCCATGTTGCATTTGGAGAGCCCCTGATGTGCCTAAACATTGAAACCCCCCACAAGTGACACCATTTTGGAAAGAAGACCCCCTAAGGAACTTATCTAGATGTGTTGTGAAAATTTTGAACTTCCAAGTGTTTCACTACAGTTTATAACGCAGAGCCATGAAAATAAAAATTATTTTATTTTTCCACAAAAATTATTTTTTAGCCCCCAGTTTTGTATTTTCCCGAGGGTAACAGGAGAAATTGGACCCCAAAAGTTATTGTCAAATTTGTCCTGAGTATGTTGATACCCCATATGTGGGGGGAATCACTGTTTGGGTGCATGGCAGAGCTCAGAAGGGAAGGTGCGCCATTTGGAATGCAGACTTAGATGGATTGGTCTGCAGGCATCACGTTGCATTTACAGAGCCCCTGATGTACCTAAACAGTAGAAACCCCCCACAAGTGACCCCATATTGGAAACTAGACCCCCCAAGGAACTTATATAGATGTATTGTGAGAACTTTGAACCCCTAAGTGTTTCACTACAGTTTATAACAGAGCCGTGAAATAAAAAAATCTTTTTTCCACAAAAATTATTTTTTAGCCTCCAGTTTTGTATTCTCCCAAGGTTAACAGGGGAAATTGGATCCCAATAGTTGTTGTCCATTTTGTGCTGAGTACGCTGATACCCCATATGTTGGGGTAAACCCCTGTTTGGGCGCACAGGAGAGCTCGGAAGGAAAGGAGCGCTGTTTTACTTTTTCAACGCAGAATTGGCTGGAATTGAGATCGAACACCGTGTTGCGTTTGGAGAGCCCCTGATGTGCCTAAACAGTGGAAACCCCCCAATTCTAACTGAAACCCTAACCCAAACACACCCCTAACCCTAATCCCAACCATAACCCTAACCACACCCCTAACCCTAATCCCAACCCTAATCCCAACCGTAAATGTAATCCAAACCCTAACTTTAGCCCCAACCCTAACTTTAGCCCCAACCCTAACCCTAACTTTAGCCCCAACCCTAACCCTAATGGGAAAATGGCAATAAATACATTTTTTTTAAAATTTTATTATTTTTCCCTCACTAAGGGGGTGATGAAGGGGGGTTTGATTTACTTTTATAGCATTTTTTTGGTGGATTTTTATGATTGGCAGCCGTCACACACTAAAAGATGCTTTTTATTGCAAACAATAGTTTTTGCGTCTCCACATTTTGAGAGCTATAATTTTTCCATATTTTGGTTCACAGAGTCATGTGAGGTCTTCTTTTTTGTGGAACGAGTTGACGTTTTTATTGGTACCATTTTCGGGCATGTGACATTTTTTGATCGTTTTTATTCCGATTTTTGTGAGGTAGAATGAACAAAAACTAGCTATCCATGAATTTCTTTTGGGGCTGCGCTTATACCGTTCCACATTTGGTAAAATTGATAAAGCAGTTTTATTCTTTGGGTCAGTATGATTACAGTGATACCTCATTTACATGATTTTTTTTTTATGTTTTGGCGCTTTTATATGATAAAAACTATTTTATATGTAAAATAATTATTTTTGCATCGCTTTATTCTGATGTCTATAACTTTTTTATTTTTTCGTTGAACGTTGTATCGTGGTTCGTTTTTTGCGGGACAAGATGACGGCCCATTTTTAATGTCCTGGCGGAGGGAAGGAGGTTGTCATTCAGGATTTTGTGGTACATGACTCCATCCATTCTCCCATTGATGTGGTAAAGTAGTCCTGTGCCCTTAGCAGAGAAACACCCCCAAAAAATAATGTTCCCACCTCCATGCTTGACAGTGGGGACGGTGTTCTTTGCGTCATAGGCAACATTTATTTTCTCCAAACACAGCGAGTTGAGTTAATGTCAAAGAGCTAAATTTTTGTCTTTTCTGACCACAGCACATTCTCTCAATCACTCTCAGAATCATCCAGGTGTTCATTGCAAACATCAGATGGGCCAGCACATGTGCCTTCTTGAGCAGGGGGACCTTGCGAGCACTGCTAGATTTTAAACCTTTACAGCGTAATCTGTTACCAATGGTTTTCTTGGTGACTGTGGACCCAGCTGCCTTGAGATCATTAAAAAGTTCCCCTGTAATAATAATAATAATTTTTATTTATATAGCGCCAACATATTCCGCAGCGCTTTACAAATTATAGAGGGGACTTGTACAGACAATAGACATTACAGCATAACAGAAATCACAGTTCAAAATAGATACCAAGAGGAATGAGGGCCCTGCTCGCAAGCTTACAAACTATGAGGAAAAGGGGAGACACGAGAGGAGGATGGTAACAATTGTTTTAGTTATTCGGACCAGCCATAGTGTAAGGCTCGGGTGTTCATGTAAAGCTGCATGAACCAGTTAACTGCCTAAGTATGTAGCAGTACAGACACAGAGGGCTATTAACTGCATAAAGTGAATGAGAACATGATGCGAGGAACCTGATTGTTTTTTTTTTTTTTTAAATAGGCCACACAGGGATCGTTAGGTTAATGCATTGAGGCGGTAAGCCAGTCTGAACAAATGAGTTTTTAGGGTACGCTTAAAACTGTGGGGATTGGGGATTAATCGTATTAACCTAGGTAGTGCATTCCAAAGAATCGGCGCAGCATGTGTAAAGTCTTGGAGACGGGAGTGGGAGGTTCTGATTAATGAGGATGCTAACCTGAGGTCATTAGCGGAGCGGAGGGCACGGGTAGGGTGGTAGACTGAGACCAGAGAGGAGATGTAGGGTGGTCCTGAGCCATGGAGTGCTTTGTGGATGAGGGTAGTAGTTTTGTACTGGATTCTGGAGTGGATGGGTAGCCAGTGTAATGACTGGCACAAGGTAGAGGCATCGGTGTAACGGTTGGTGAGGAATATGATCCTGGCAGCAGCATTCAGGACAGATTGGAGCGGGGAAAGTTTGGTAAGAGGGAGGCCGATTAGTAGAGAGTTAGAACAGTCCAGACGAGAATGAATAAGTGAAACAGTAAGAGTTTTTGCAGAGCCGAAAGTAAGAAAAGGGCGAATTCTAGAAATGTTTTTGAGATGCAGGTAAGAAGAGCGAGCCAGTGATCGGATGTGGGGGGTGAATGAAAGGTCAGAATCAAGGATGACCCCAAGGCAGCGGGCATGTTGCTTTGGAGTAATGGTGGAACCGCACACGGAGATGGCAATGTCAGGCAAAGGTAGGTTAGTAGAGGGAGAGAACATGAGGAGTTCAGTTTTTGACAGGTTCAGTTTCAAATAGAGGGAGGACATGATGTTAGAGACAGCGGTAAGACAATCACTGGTGTTTTCTAAAAAGGTCGGCGTGACAACAGGAGAAGAGGTGTATAATTGGGTGTCGTCAGCATAGAGATGGTACTGGAACCCAAATCTACTGATTGTTTGTCCAATAGGGGCAGTATACAAAGAAAAGAGGAGGGGGCCTAGGACTGATCCTTGAGGAACTCCAACAGTAAGGGGAAGGTGAGAGGAGGAGGAACCAGCAAAACATACAGTGAAGGAGCGGTCAGAGAGATAGGAGGAGAACCAGGAGAGAACGGTGTCCTTGAGGCCGATGGAGCGGAGCATAGTGAGGAGGAGCTGATGATCCACAGTATCGAATGCTGCAGAGAGATCCAAGAGAATTAGCATGGAGTAGTGACCATTAGATTTAGCTGTTAGTAGGTCATTAGAGACTTTAGTGAGGGCAGTTTCAGTAGAGTGTAAAGAGCGGAAGCCAGATTGAAGAGGGTCGAGAAGAGAGTTATCTGAGAGATAGCGGGCAAGACGGGAGTGGACCAGGCGTTCGAGGAGTTTAGAGATGAAGGGAAGATTAGAGACAGGTCTATAATTAGCGGCACAGTTTTGATCGAGGGATGGTTTTTTAAGTAATGGATGTATGATGGCATGCTTAAATGAGGAGGGAACAATACC
The DNA here is from genome assembly GCF_032444005.1 of Ranitomeya imitator. NCBI lineage: Eukaryota > Metazoa > Chordata > Amphibia > Anura > Dendrobatidae > Ranitomeya > Ranitomeya imitator. The sequence continues at coordinate 894,961,138 of NC_091282.1, read as the reverse complement.
GGAAGTGAGGGAAAGGTTGAATATTTTTGTTAGGTGAGAGGTGACAGCCGGGGAAAGGGACTGGAGGAGATGTGACGGAATGGGGTCACTGTTGCAAGTGGTCGAGCAAGAAGATGCAAGGAGCCTGCTTACTTCTTCTTCTGTAACTGCTTCAAAGTTAGATAGTGAACTAGATGCAGTGGGGGAGGGAGGACAGTGCATGGTATGAAGAGATTGGGAGATGATTTCCTATCGAATGTGGTCAATTTTTTCTTTGAAGTAATTGGCCAGATCGTCAGCACGGAGATCCATGGTTGGGGCCTGCTCTCTTGGGTTGAGTAGGGACTGGAACGTGTCAAAGAGACGTTTAGGGTTATTGGACAGGGAGGTGATGAGGGTGTTGAAGTAGGTTTGTTTGGAGAGGTGAAGGGCAGAATTGTATGTCTTTAGCATGAACTTATAATGGATGAAATGGATGTGTAGTTTTAGGCTGATCTCTCACCTTTCTCATGATCAAAGATACCCCACGAGGCGAGATTTTGCATGGTGCCCCAGATCGATGTTGATTGACAGTTGTTATGTATTTCTTTTATTTTCTTACTATTGCACCAACAGTTGTCTCCTTCTCACCCAGCGCCTTACTTATGGTTTTGTAGCCCATTCCAGCTTCGTGCAGATCTATGATCTTGTCCCTTACATTCTTATAAATCTTTGGTCTTGCCCACGTTGTAGAGGTTAGAGTCTGGCTGATTAATTGGGTCAGTGGACAGGAGTCTTTTATAAAGGTGACTATGTACGACAGCTGTCTTTAATGCAGGTAACGCATTGATCAGGAGCGTCTAACTGGTCCATAGGAGCCAGAACTCTTAATGGTTGGTAGGGAATCAAATACTTATTTCTCACTGCAAAATGCAAATAAATTTATATAATTTATACAATGTGATTTTTCTGGATTTTATTTTTGATACTCTATCCCTCAATGTTAAAATTAACCTACCCTTAAAATTATAGACTTTCATGTTTTTGTGAGTGGGCAAACTTACAAAATCAGGAAGGGATCAAATAATTATTTCCTTAACTGTATGTGAACCCATAAAACCATTTTTTTTTTTTTAAATAAGGCAATTTGATCAAATCATTTAGTGGAAAAAGATTTTTATGTCTGAATAAATAGTGACTATTCTGAGTAAAAAAAGTTCACATGAGTTCATGAAAAACTACATAATTATAAATGTAACACCTGGGGGAGGTGAATTGTACAGGAATAGTTGATCTAAGGCCTGTCCCACACATCCAGATAATTCCGGTACCGGAAAAATCGGTACCAGAGTTATCCGTGTCCGTGAGCTCACGTAGGCCATCCGTGTGCCACCCGTGTGCCGACTGGGTACCACACGGAGCGTGCAGGAGACAGCGCTAGAGATAAGTGCTGTCCCCTGCATCTGGTGCTGAAGCCGCCATTCATATCTTCTCTCCAGCAGCGTTCGCTGGCTAGAAGATATGAAAAATCCTTTTTTTTTTTTTTTTTTCGTGTTTAAAATAAAGATCCCTGTCCCCACCCCCTGTGCGCCCCCCCGCTGTTAATAAAATACTCACCCGGCTCCCTCCCAGCATCCTGTCCTCGCCACTCCTTCTCCTGTATAAGCGGTCACGTGGGGTCGCTGATTACAGTGATGAATATGCGGCTCCACCCCTATTGCACAGTGCAAGTCAGACTAAATGAGAATCAAGAAGTCAATGGAACTGGCCAAGGAGCTAAGTGACAATTGTGGCAAGGCACAGATTTGGTCAATTTCTGCAGTACTCAAGGTTCCTAAGAGCACAGTGGCCTCCATAATCCTTAAATGGAAAAGTTTGGGACCACCAGAAGTCTTTCTAGACCTGGTTGTCCAGCCAAACGGAGCAATCATGGCAGAAGAGCCTTGGTGAGAGAGGTAAAGAAGAACCCCACGATCACTGTGACTGAGCTCGAGAGATGCAATAGGGAGATGGGAGAAAGTTCCACAAAGTCAACTATCACTGCAGCCCTCCACCAGTCGGGCCTTTATGGCAGAGTGGCCCAACGGAAGCCTCTCCTCAGTGCAAGACATATTAAAGCCAGCATAGAGTTTGCTAAAAAACACATGAAGGACTACCAGACTATGAGAAATTAGATGGTCTGATGAGACAAAAATAGACTTTTTTGGTGATAATTCTAAGCAGTATGTGTGGAGAAAACCAGGCACTGCTCATCCTCTTCCCAATACAATCGCAACAGTGAAACATGGTGGTGGTGGCAGTATCATGCTATGGGGTGCTTTTCAGCTGCAGGGACAGGGCGACTGGTTGTCAATGAAGGAAACATGAATGCGGCCAAGTACAAAGATATCCTGGATGAATACCTCTTCCAGAGTGCTCTGGACCTCAGACTTTGCTCTAAGTTCACCTTCCAGCAAGACAATGACCCTAAGCACACAGCTAAAATAACAAAAGGGGTGGCTTCAGAACAACTCTGCGACCATTCTTGACTGGCCCAGCCAGAGTCCTGACCTTAACCCAATTGAGGATCTCTGGAGAGACCTGAAAATGGTTGTCCACTAACGCTCACCATCTAACCTGACAGAACTGGAGAGCATCTGCAAGAAAGAATGGCAGAGGATCCCCAAATTCAGGTGTGAAAAACTTGTTGCATCATTCATCATTGTTGCATCATTCCCAATAAGACTCCTGGCTGTACTAGCTCAAAAGGCTGCTTCAACTCAATACTGAGCAAAGGGTCTGAATACTTATGACCATGTGATATTTCAGGTTTTCTTTTTTAATAAATTTGCAAAAATAACATTTCTGTTTTTTTTTCAGTCAAGATGGGGTGCTGAGTGTACATTAATGAGATAAAAAATGAACTTTTTTCAATTTACAAAATGGCTGCAATGAAACAAAGACTGAAAAATTTAAAGGGGTATAAATACTTTCTGTACCCACAGTATGTCCTATGAGGAATGGTTAAAGGATCTGGGAATGATTAGCTTGCATAAAGAAAGCCAAGAGAAGACTTAATAGTTGGCTACAAATATCTGAAGTGATGTCACAGTGTAGAGGGATCATTTTTATTCTCATTTGCACATGGAAACATGAGAAGCAATGGAATTAAACTGTAAGGGAGAAGATACAGATTGATATTAGAAAAAACTTTTTTGACAGTGAGGGTGGTTGAAGAGGTGGGCTTGGCTTGGGAAGAAGACTCTGATAAGGTGTGCAATGAGGTGGGACTATATAGTGTCAAGGTCACAGATGGTGAGGCAAAGTCTCCAGACTGAAATCAGAGGAGAGGGAGGGGGAGCTGGTTGACCTAGGAGAGAATTTTAGAGTACTGAATAGCTGTTTAGAATAGCTGTGAGACAGGAATGACATGAGAGATGAGAAGTCGGTTTGTTTTGCTGCAGTGAGCATTTGCGCAGCATTTTTACAACTTCTGTTACTGGACGGGCTACTCCACTCCCTTTCTTTGGCAGCTGCACAGCGGTATGCTTTGTAGATGAGGGCCAGAAAGAACATGTACTCCAGTAGATGGCAAGCGCTGCATAAAGTGGCCTCTGCTCCTCCTGCTCCTCTTCCTCCACCTTACCATCACACACAGTACAGTCCTCCGAGATGGCACCCCAATTACCCTTGTTTTCCCCCACGTCACAATTCTCCAACCACCAACTGACTGTAAGGAACCCCGGGAACTTTGAGTCGTCAACGCAAAAACGTTAGCAGCCTTGCATAGCTGGAGTCGTGGGTTCCAACCCCACCAAGGACAGCATATGCAAAGAGTTTGTATGTTCTCCCCTTTTTGCGAGGGTTTCCTCCCAGTACTCATTTTTCTTCTCACACTCCAAAGACTTACTGATGGGAAATCTAGATTGTGAGTCTCAATGGGACAGTGCCACTAATGTCTGAAAAGCAATATGGAATTATTGGCGCTATATAAATGGTTAAAAAATTAATAAATAGAAATCGATTACACTTTTTTGTGGTATCTGGCCCAAATTTTGTGTTGCCTGAATTTGGATACAGTAGAATCTGAGCATAAAAGAATGACAAATAATAATAAATAATAATAATAACTAGGATTGAGCGACTTTTAGTTTTTTAGGGTCGAGTCGGGTTTCGCGAAACCCGACTATCTCAAAAGTCGAGTCGAGTGAAATCGGCCGATTATCGCGAAAAGTCGGGGATCCACCGAAACACGAAACCCAATGCAAGTCAATGGGGAAGCATAGTCGGCAGTGAGTGGAGGCCAGGAAAACATGTACAGTGCCCATTTTAATGGCAAAAACATCCATTCTTGTTACTGAAGCTTGTCAATCTTAATTTACCTTATAATAATAGTAAGGCATTGGAAATCGGGGGTCATTTGGCTAAAGTTGTGGGGGGTAGGGCTGGTTCAAGTATTTAGTGGGCCCAGGAAATCTGGACCACGTCACGGCAGTGGAGCAGGGAGAGGTAAGTATTTCAACTTTGCAAGTGCTGTGATCCTGAGCAAGCAGGGGGGGCCCACTCGTTGGCATTGGCACTGGCACAGGGCCCCTCAAAGTACGGCGGTGTGTTTGCACGGCGGGGGCGCCTCCCACCGGCAGCGACACTTTTGCGTACTATGAGGGGCCCTGTGCCAGTGACGATGCCATCGAGTTCCCCCCCCCACCTGATGAAGGAACCTGCACTTTCATCTGCACCTTCCTCTTTGTCCCTGTGTAAGGTGGTATGGTATGCGGGAAGGGGAACCTGACTTTCAGCAGGGTCACAATCTTGCTGTGTAGCGTGCACGGGGAATGTTGCGTTATGGGTCAATGTACCAGCAGACTCATCTATCACTGGCTGGGCAATGGGCAGGATGAGGAGGAAACACAGATATAGGCCCAAAGAATAAAGTGAGCTAAATGCAGTTCAAAATTGGTAACCGGACTAACCAGGGGGCATTGCTTTGTTCAGTGGAGTACAACTGTAATGAGAGGCTGACACAGTGAGTAGGCCCAAATCAGTAAGTAGGCTAAATGCAGTTCAAAATTGGTAACAGAATTAAACAGGCGGCACTGGTTTGTTCAGTGTAGGAGAACATCAAGGAGCGGCAGACACCGTTAGTAGGGCCAACAAAACAAGTAGGCCAAATGCAGTGTTATATTAAAAACAATTTAACGAGAGCCTGAAAATAGAAGCTAGGGAAAGGCAACCTGGAGAACACCTTGGAGCGGAAGACACCGTTTGTAGAATCCAGACCCAACTTGTAGGCCTAATGCAGTGTTGTTTCAACAACTACTTAACGAGAGCTTCAAGATAGAAGCTAGGGAGAGGCAACCTGGAGAACATCTTGGAGCGGCAGACACCGTCTCTACAACCCAGACCCAACTTGTAGGCCTAATGCAGTGTTGTTTCAACAACTACTTAACGAGAGCTTCAAGATAGAAGCTAGGGAGAGGCAACCTGGAGAACACCTAGGAGCGGCAGACACCGTCTCTACAACCCAGACCCAACTTGTAGGCCTAATGCAGTGTTGTTTCAACAACTACTTAACGAGAGCTTCAAGATAGAAGCTAGGGAGAGGCAACCTGGAGAACACCTTGGAGCGGCAGACACCGTCTCTACAACCCAGACCCAACTTGTAGGCCGAATGCAGTGTTGTTTCAACAACTACTTAACGAGAGCTTCAAGATAGAAGCTAGGGAGAGGCAACCTGGAGAACACCTTGCAGCGGCAGACACCGTCTCTACAACCCAGACCCAACTTGTAGGCCTAATGCAGTGTTGTTTCAACAACTACTTAACGAGAGCTTCAAGATAGAAGCTAGGGAGATTAAAAAACTATTTAACAAGAGCCTGAAGATTGAAGCTCAGGAAAGGCAACCAGGAGAACACCTTGGAGCGGCAGACACCGTTAGTAGGCCCCAACCAAACTAGTAGCCCCACTGCAGTTGTTCGATTAAAAGACTATTTAACAAGAGCCTGAAGATAGAAGCTCAGTAAAGGCAATCAGGAGAACACCTTGGAGCGGCAGACACTGTTAGTAGGCCCCAACCAAACTAGTAGCCCCACTGCAGTTGTTCGATTAAAAAACTATTTAACAAGAGCCTGAAGATTGAAGCTCAGGAAAGACAACCAGGAGAACACATTGGAGCGGCAGACACTGTTAGTAGGCCCCAACCAAACTATTATTCCCATAGTCCTATATTTAGCAAAGGCTAGAGTCACTTGGACATAAAGTATAAACACATTTCCACATGGTTGCCCGCGCCCGGCATCCACACCACCTTTACTTCCACCACTACCCGGGCGCACAGACTCTGGATATTGATACCACAGGTAACTACTTGGCCATTGAACTGTGATCAGGTGCAATATACCCTCTTGGCGCATATAGTGAAATCCTCACTACCCAGAATTATTGCTACAGCGGATTCGCATGCTAACACTCTGGGGGTTTTTTGCCTTCCTTTTGCGGTTATCATATGCCCTTCCTCCAGTTCCATATACTATCACTTTACATACATCTCTGTGCGCTGTTTATTATTTTCTTGATATCTGGGATCTTTTCAGCCTTTTTTTCTAACAACTGACACACATGTGAGAGATTGATTTAGCTGCTTCTTTTTGGATTCCAGGTTATATCCCAGTGTTGTGGTGTGCCTCCCAGGTATTTGGAGGTTTCCATTCCCCCCCTCTATGTCTGCATTTATTTTATGTGTTATACACTTTTAGAAGAAGTTCTGAATAAATTTATTGATTTTAATAGTATCCTCATCTTCACTTCTTTTTTTCCTGGTACCCACCATGTGGAAATGTGTTTATACCCAACCAAACTAGTAGCCCCACTGCAGTTGTTCAATTAAAATACTATTTAACAAGAGCCTGAAGATAGAAGCTCAGTAAAGGCAATCAGGAGAACACCTTGGAGCGGAAGACTCAGTTTGAAGACCACAGTGAAACTTGTGGCCCCAATGCAGTTTTATAATTCTGACAGGCTGAAAACCAACCTTTTTTCTTTTTAGAGGAGGACAGCTGTATTAAGTGGCGCAGACAGACACTGCTAGTAGGCCTTACACCACAAAGTAGGCTCACTGCAGGTTGAAAAAAAGTTACATGGGTACACGGTCGGCATTGGTGTGCTCAGTGGAGGACAAATGGAAGGAGGGACCGCAGACACTTAGTAGGCCTAAAATTAAAAAAATAGGCTCCAAGCACCTTCGATTATGTGGAAGGGGTACACAGGCAGCATTGGTGTGGTCAGCGGAGGAACATTAGAAGGAGTGTCTGACACAGTTAGTACTCCCAAAAAATAAATAGATGTTAATGTCTCGCAAAACAACAAAACCAAAAAAAAAGGGTGGCATACTTAGGTACAGGGGTGGGCTCCTCTGCTGAGTTTCAGACATAGTAATATGGCGCTACGTATTTACTGGTGTCAATATAGGACACTCACCCTGACTATTTTAACTAGCATCATACATGTCAACAAAATGGTATTGTCAGTGCCAGGCATTGAAGGATGTCAGCGCATAGAGTAAACATTGTTGGAGCTGTGAGAGATAATTTTGCAAGTGGTAGAGCACTGTTTGAGCTGGGGGGAAGAACTCTCTTGTGGCCGGCGGTACAGGCCCAGGGCCCCTCATGTTACAACGGTGTGTCTGATGTTGGGTGCGCGCCACCACCGCCAGAGACACTTTATTGTACTATGAGGGACCCAGTGGCAGTGCCGTCGACCAAAAGCGGGCACACCCTCCTCTTCAGACAAACGGCACTCTCACGGGTGCTTGTGCCAAGTGGCGAGACCACGGCCCCGTGGGGGGAGTTAGCCCATTTAGGGAGGTGTAAACATGTCGTATGCTGGACAAACAGCTGCTGCAAATTAAGAGATTGGAACAGTCAGTAAGACCAGTCCACAAGCAAGACCTTTTTATAGGAAAGCTAGGTGTCAGCTGGGAAAGGTGGGGCAAAATAATTAGAAATCCATAATTGGTTCATTTTAATGAAGGTTAGATCATCAACATTTTGGGTAGCCAGACGAGTCCTTTTTTCGGTCAATATTGAACCAGCAGCACTGAATACTCTTTCTGATAGCACACTAGCTGCTGGGCAAGCAAGCTCCTGCAATGCATATTCTGCCAATTCAGGCCAGGTGTCTATTTTGGATGCCCAGTAATCTTTTATGATCTGGTGGCCTAGGAGCAGCATGAGACGTACTCTGGAGAAGGTGGTACCTGTACTGACCGCAGACCCTGAACTTAGCACCGCAACTAGAAGTAGCCGTGGGATGTACCTAACACTCCCTAGACACCTCGACACAGCCTAAGAACTAACTTCCGCTAAAGATAGAAATGGGAAAACTATCTTGCCTCAGAGAAAATCCCCAAAGGATAGACAGCCCCCCACAAATATTGACTGTGAGAGGAGAGGGAAATGACAAACGCAGACTGAAATCAGAATATAGCAAAGGAGGCCGTACTAGCTAAAAAGAAAGAATAGGACAGAGTACTATGCGATCAGTATTAAAACACTAGAAAATATCCACCACAGAAAATACAAATCTCCACATCTGACTAAAGACATGGAGGGTATATCTGCATCTCCAGAGACAAAGCTTGGCTGCAAAAAATCCTTCACAGACTAAGCTGGACAAGACAAAACATGAAAATGCACAGAACTATAAGATCCACAGCATGTGGACAGCAAAAACAAAGCCAGAACTTATCTTGTTGAAATGAACAGCAAAACAGGAGAGACCAGGTATGGATGTGAATCCTCCAAAAACAATGGACAACTGGCACTGACTAAAGGATCAAGCAGGACTAAATAGCTGTGTCCAAATTGCAAAAAGTGAACACACCTGATAAATGCTGCGATCCAAAGACAGCAGCACTACCACTCATAACCACCGGAGGGAGCCCAAGAGCAGAATTCACAACAGTAATCAAATGGGAATGACGGTTGAGGGAGACCATCGATAAGGGATGAAAAATATTAGCCATACTGGACAAATGTTGTCTCCTGTCACTTTGAATTGATGCTGCAGTACCTGTCCTGTCTGCGGTCATTGTTATGTAGGCAATCCAGTGACACAGTGTGCCAGCAATCAGAGCACATACAGTGATCTGACAATAACCCAAAAAACAATAGAACGAGCTCTGAGACGTGGAATCTCTGTAGACCGCAATACCTGAACCTATCCTAAACACAACTAAAGGCAGCTGTGGATTGCGCCTGACACTACCTATGCAACTCGGCACAGCCTGAGGAGCTGACTAGCCTGAAGATAGAAAAACAAGCCTGACTTGCCTCAGAGAAATACCCCAAAGGAAAAGGCAGCCCCCCACATATAATGACTGTTAGCAAGATGAAAAGACAAACGTAGGGATGAAATAGATTCAGCAAAGTGAGGCCCGATATTCTAGATAGAGCGAGGATAGCAAAGAGAACTTTGCAGTCTACAAAAAACCCTAAAGCAAAAAACCGCGCAAAGGGGGCAAAAAGACCCACCGTGCCGAACTAACGGCACGGCGGTACACCCTTTGCGTCTCAGAGCTTCCAGCAAAACGAATAACAAGCTGGACAGAAAAAGTAGCAACAAAAGCAAAGAAGCACTTATCTAAGCAGAGCAGCAGGCCACAGGAAAGATCCAGAAGCTCAGATCCAACACTGGAACATTGACAAGGAGCAAGGAAGACAGAATCAGGTGGAGTTAAATAACAAAGCAGCCAACGAGCTCACCAGAACACCTGAGGGAGGAAGCTCAGAAGCTGCAGTACCACTTGTGACCACAGGAGTGAATTCAGCCACAGAATTCACAACAGTACCCCCCCTTGAGGAGGGGTCACTGAACCCTCACCAGAGCCCCCAGGCCGACCAGGATGAGCCACATGAAAGGCACGAACAAGATCTGGAGCATGGATATCAGAGGCAAAAACCCAGGAATTATCTTCCTGAGCATAACCCTTCCATTTAACCAGATACTGGAGTTTCCGTCTAGAAACACGAGAATCCAAAATTTTCTCCACAATATACTCCAATTCCCCCTCCACCAAAACCGGGGCAGGAGGCTCAACAGATGGAACCATAGGTGCCACGTATCTCCGCAACAACGACCTATGGAATACATTATGTATGGAAAAGGAGTCTGGGAGGGTCAGACGAAAAGACACAGGATTGAGAATCTCAGAAATCCTATACGGACCAATAAAACGAGGTTTAAATTTAGGAGAGGAAACCTTCATAGGAATATGACGAGAAGATAACCAAACCAGATCCCCAACACGAAGTCGGGGACCCACACGGCGTCTGCGATTAGCGAAAAGTTGAGCCTTCTCCTGGGACAAGGTCAAATTGTCCACTACCTGAGTCCAGATCTGCTGCAACCTGTCCACCACAGAATCCACACCAGGACAGTCCGAAGACTCAACCTGTCCTGAAGAGAAACGAGGATGGAACCCAGAATTGCAGAAAAATGGAGAGACCAAGGTAGCCGAGCTGGCCCGATTATTAAGGGCGAACTCAGCCAACGGCAAAAAGGACACCCAATCATCCTGGTCTGCAGAAACAAAACATCTCAGATATGTTTCCAAGGTCTGATTGGTTCGTTCGGTCTGGCCATTAGTCTGAGGATGGAAAGCCGAGGAAAAAGATAGGTCAATGCCCATCCTACCACAAAAGGCTCGCCAAAACCTTGAAACAAACTGGGAACCTCTGTCAGAAACAATATTCTCAGGAATGCCATGCAAACGAACCACATGCTGGAAGAACAAAGGCACCAAATAAGAGGAGGAAGGCAATTTAACCAAGGGCACCAGATGGACCATTTTAGAAAAGCGATCACAGACCACCCAAATGACTGACATCTTTTGAGAAACGGGAAGGTCAGAAATGAAATCCATCGAAATATGTGTCCAAGGCCTCTTTGGGACCGGCAAGGGCAAAAGCAACCCACTGGCACGTGAACAGCAGGGCTTAGCCCTAGCACAAATCCCACAGGACTGCACAAAAGTACGTACATCCCGTGACAGAGATGGCCACCAGAAGGATCTAGCCACTAACTCTCTGGTACCAAAGATTCCAGGATGACCAGCCAACACCGAACAATGAAGTTCAGAGATAACTTTACTAGTCCACCTATCAGGGACGAACAGTTTCTCCGCCGGACAACGATCAGGTTTATTCGCCTGAAATTTTTGCAACACTCGCCGCAAATCAGGGGAGATGGCAGACACAATGACTCCTTCCTTGAGGATACTCGCCGGCTCAGATGAACCCGGAGAGTCGGGCACAAAACTCCTAGACAGAGCATCCGCCTTCACATTTTTAGAGACCGGAAGGTACGAAATCACAAAATCGAAGCGGGCAAAAAATAACAACCAACGGGCCTGTCTAGGATTCAAGCGCTTGGCAGACTCGAGATAAGTAAGGTTCTTATGATCAGTCAATACCACCACGCGATGCTTAGCTCCTTCAAGCCAATGACGCCATTCCTCGAATGCCCACTTCATGGCCAGCAACTCTCGGTTGCCCACATCATAATTACGCTCAGCAGCCGAAAACTTCCTGGAAAAGAAAGCACATGGTTTCAACACTGAGCAACCAGAACCTCTCTGTGACAAAACCGCCCCTGCTCCAATCTCAGAAGCATCAACCTCGACCTGGAACGGAAGAGAAACATCTGGTTGACACAACACAGGGGCAGAACAAAAACGACGCTTCAACTCCTGAAAAGCTTCCACAGCAGCAGAAGACCAAATAACCAAATCAGCACCCTTCTTGGTCAAATCGGTCAATGGTTTGGCAATGCTAGAAAAATTACAGATGAAGCGACGATAAAAATTAGCAAAGCCCAGGAACTTTTGCAGACTTTTCAGAGATGTCGGCTGAGTCCAATCCTGGATGGCTTGGACCTTAACCTGATCCATCTCGATAGTAGAAGGGGAAAAGATGAACCCCAAAAATGAAACTTTCTGCACACCAAAGAGACACTTTGATCCCTTCACAAACAAAGAATTAGCACGCAGGACCTGGAAAACCATTCTGACCTGCTTCACATGAGAGTCCCAATCATCTGAGAAGATCAAAATGTCATCCAAGTAAACAATCAGGAATTTATCCAGATACTCACGGAAGATGTCATGCATAAAAGACTGAAACACAGATGGAGCATTGGCAAGTCCGAACGGCATCACTAGATACTCAAAATGACCCTCGGGCGTATTAAATGCAGTTTTCCATTCATCTCCTTGCCTGATTCTCACCAGATTATACGCACCACGAAGATCTATCTTAGTGAACCAACTAGCCCCCTTAATCCGAGCAAACAAGTCAGATAACAATGGCAAGGGATACTGAAATTTAACAGTGATTTTATTAAGAAGGCGGTAATCAATACACGGTCTCAGCGAACCATCCTTCTTGGCTACAAAAAAGAACCCTGCTCCCAGTGGTGATGACGATGGGCGAATATGTCCCTTCTCCAGGGATTCCTTCACATAACTGCGCATAGCGGCGTGTTCAGGCACGGATAAATTAAATAATCGACCTTTTGGGATTTTACTACCAGGAATCAAATTGATAGCACAATCACAATCCCTATGCGGAGGTAGGGCATCGGACTTGGGCTCTTCAAATACATCCTGATAATCAGACAAGAACTCTGGGACCTCAGAAGGAGTGGATGACAAAATAGACAAAAATGGAACATCACCATGTACCCCCTGACAACCCCAGCTGGATACCGACATAGAGTTCCAATCCAATACTGGATTATGGGTTTGCAGCCATGGCAACCCCAACACGACCACATCATGCAGATTATGTAGCACCAGAAAGCGAATAACTTCCTGATGTGCAGGAGCCATGCACATGGTCAGCTGGGTCCAGTACTGAGGTTTATTCTTGGCCAAAGGTGTAGCATCAATTCCTCTCAACGGAATAGGACACCGCAAAGGCTCCAAGAAAAACCCACAACGTTTAGCATATTCCAAATCCATCAGATTCAGGGCAGCGCCTGAATCCACAAACGCCATGACAGAATACGATGACAAAGAGCATATCAAGGTAATGGACAGAAGGAATTTGGATTGTACAGTACCAATGACGGCAGACCTATCGAACCGCTTAGTGCGCTTAGGACAATCAGAAATAGCATGAGTGGAATCACCACAGTAGAAACACAGACCATTCAGACGTCTGTGTTCTTGCCGTTCAACTCTGGTCATAGTCCTATCGCACTGCATAGGCTCAGGTTTAATCTTAGACAATACCGCCAAATGGTGCACAGATTTACGCTCGCGCAAGCGTCGACCGATCTGAATGGCCAAAGACATAGACTCATTCAAACCAGTAGGCATAGGAAAACCCACCATGACATCCTTAAGAGCCTCAGAGAGACCATTTCTGAACAAAGCTGCCAGCGCAGATTCATTCCACAGAGTGAGTACTGACCACTTCCTAAATTTCTGACAATATACTTCTATATCATCCTGGCCCTGGCACAAAGCCAGCAAATTTTTCTCAGCCTGATCCACTGAATTAGGCTCATCGTAAAGTAATCCGAGCGCCAGGAAAAACGCATTGACATTACTCAATGCAGGGTCTCCTGGCGCAAGAGAAAATGCCCAGTCCTGAGGGTCGCCGCGCAAAAAAGAAATAATAATCAAAACCTGTTGAATAGGATTACCAGAAGAATGAGGTTTCAAGGCCAGAAATAGCTTACAATTATTTTTGAAATTAAGAAACTTAGTTTTATCACCAAAAAACAAATCAGGAATAGGAATTCTTGGTTCTAACATAGATTTCTGATCAATAGTATCTTGAATCCTTTGTACATTTGTAACGAGATTATCCATTGAAGAGCACAGACCCTGAATATCCATGTCCACACCTGTGTCCTGAAACACCCAAATGTCTAGGGGAAAAAAAAGACTGAACACAGAGCTGAGAAAAAAAAATGATGTCAGAACTTCTTTTTTCCCTCTATTGAGAATCATTAGGTTGGCTCCTTGTACTGTTATGTAGGCAATCCAGTGACACAGTGTGCCAGCAATCAGAGCACATACAGTGATCTGACAATAACCCAAAAAACAATAGAACGAGCTCTGAGACGTGGAATCTCTGTAGACCGCAATACCTGAACCTATCCTAAACACAACTAAAGGCAGCTGTGGATTGCGCCTGACACTACCTATGCAACTCGGCACAGCCTGAGGAGCTGACTAGCCTGAAGATAGAAAAACAAGCCTGACTTGCCTCAGAGAAATACCCCAAAGGAAAAGGCAGCCCCCCACATATAATGACTGTTAGCAAGATGAAAAGACAAACGTAGGGATGAAATAGATTCAGCAAAGTGAGGCCCGATATTCTAGATAGAGCGAGGATAGCAAAGAGAACTTTGCAGTCTACAAAAAACCCTAAAGCAAAAAACCGCGCAAAGGGGGCAAAAAGACCCACCGTGCCGAACTAACGGCACGGCGGTACACCCTTTGCGTCTCAGAGCTTCCAGCAAAACGAATAACAAGCTGGACAGAAAAAGTAGCAACAAAAGCAAAGAAGCACTTATCTAAGCAGAGCAGCAGGCCACAGGAAAGATCCAGAAGCTCAGATCCAACACTGGAACATTGACAAGGAGCAAGGAAGACAGAATCAGGTGGAGTTAAATAACAAAGCAGCCAACGAGCTCACCAGAACACCTGAGGGAGGAAGCTCAGAAGCTGCAGTACCACTTGTGACCACAGGAGTGAATTCAGCCACAGAATTCACAACAGGTCATTGCGAAATCACTCCACAACCTGGTCAGAAAAACCCTCTGTCCAACGCCACTTCTGATTTGTGCACCTCTAACACCTCTGCCCTGTTGCCCCCTGCAGCTCGTGTGAGAACCATCACCGGCGCTGTGTGCTGGGAATACCTCAATCAAACGGTCTACAAGAGTTGCTTGTTTGGTTGCTAATATTTGTTCGAGGTTCTCATGTGGCATGATATTTTGCAATTTGCCTCTATAGCGAGGATCAAGGAGGCAGGCCAACCAGTAATCGTCATCGGTCATCATTTTAATAATGCGTGGGTCCCTTTTGAGGATACGTAAGGCATAATCCGCCATGTGGGCCAAAGTTCCAGTTGTCAAATCTGCGGTTGTGCTGGGTTGAGGGGCAGTTTCAGGCAAATCTACGTCACTTGTCTCCCTCAAAAAACTTGAACCCGGCCTTGCAACGCCACCAGTTGCTATTGGCCCTGGAGAAGCTTCTTTATTCAAAAAATACTCATCCCCATCATCCTCCTCGTCCTCCTCCTCTTCGCCCGCTACCTCGTCCTGTAGACTGCCCTGACCAGACAATGGCTGACTGTCATCAAGGCTTCCCTCTTCCTCGGCTGCAGACGCCTGCTCCTTTATGTGCGTCAAACTTTGCATCAGCAGTCGCATTAGGGGGATGCTCATGCTTATTATGGCGTTGTCTGCACTAACCAGCCGTGTGCATTCCTCAAAACACTGAAGGACTTGACACAGGTCTTGTACCTTCGACCACTGCACACCTGACAACTCCATGTCTGCCATCCAACTGCCTGCCCGTGTATGTGTATCCTCCCACAAATACATAACAGCACGCCTCTGTTCGCACAGTCTCTGAAGCATGTGCAGTGTGGAGTTCCACCTTGTTGCAACGTCAATGATTAGGCGATGCTGGGGATGGTTCTGCATACGGCTGGAGTGTACGGGCGAACGGCGGATATGTGAGCAAAGTCTGCGCACTTTGAGGAGCAGGTCGGGAAACCCCGGATAACTTTTCAGGAAGCACTGCACCACCAGGTTTAAGGTGTGAGCCAGGCAAGGAATGTGTTTCAGTTGTGAAAGGGCTATGGCAGCCATAAAATTCCTTCCGTTATCACTCACTACCTTGCCTGCCTCAAGATGTACACTGCCCAGCCATGACTGAGTTTCTTGCTGCAAGAACTCGGACAGAACTTCCACGGTGTGTCTGTTGTCGCCCAAACACTTCATTGCCAATACAACCTGCTGACGCTTGCCACTAGCTGTCCCATAATGGGACACCTCGTGTGCAATAGTGGCAGCTGCGGATGGAGTGGTCATGTGACTGCGGTCTGTGGACGAGCTCTCGCTTCTGCAGGAGGACGAGGAGGAGGAGGGGGGGGGGCGAACGCCTACAGCCAACTGTTTCCTAGACCGTGGGCTAGGCAGAACTGTCCCAATATTGCTGTCCCCTGTGGACCCTGCATCCACCACATTAACCCAGTGTGCCGTGATGGACACGTAACGTCCCTGGCCATGCCTACTGGTCCATGCATCTGTTGTCAGGTGCACCTTTGTACTCACAGATCGCCTGAGTGCATGGACGATGCGGTCTTTTACATGCTGGTGGAGGGCTGGGATGGCTTTTCTCGAAAAGAAGTGTCGACTGGGTAGCTCGTAGCGTGGTACAGCGTAGTCCATCAGGGCTTTAAAAGCTTCACTTTCAACTAACCGGTAGGGCATCATCTCTAACGAGATTAGTCTAGCAATGTGGGCGTTCAAACCCTGTGTACGTGGATGCGAGGATGAATACTTCCTTTTCCTAACGAGAGTCTCATGTAGGGTGAGCTGGACTGGAGAGCTGCAGATGGTGGAACTAGCGGGGGTGTCGGTGGACATGGCAGACTGAGAGAGGGTTGGAGATGGTATTCTTGCTGGTGCCCTACATGCAGTGTTTCCTACCACGAACCTGGTGATTCCCTGACTGCTTTGGCCTGGCGACGAAACCTGCACATTTACTGCAGGTGGTGCGGGAAATGGTGGGCTTACAGTGAGGGAAGGAATGTAGCGTTGCTGACTAGCTTCCTTGGCCGAGGTTGCTACAACCTTAAGGGATGTTTGGTGGTTAGTCCAGGCTTGCAAATGCATGGTGGTTAAATGTCTACGCATGCAACTTGTATTTAGACTTTTAAGATTCTGACCTCTGCTTAAGGTAGTTGAAAATTTTTGACAGATGACTTTGCGCTATTGTTTAAAAAAATGCCAGACTGCACTCTTTCTAGCATCGGATACCTTTTCAGGCATTGCAGACTGAGCTTCTTTAACCGGATGGCCACGCTGTCCTACAACTGGTTTTGCCACGCGTTTTTGGCCAGATACGGGCCTGGAAGATGGAACCTGTTGCGAGGTTGATGCCTGCTGCGGCTCCTCCTCTTCCGCTTCAGAGCTACTGCCGCCTGCACCCTGTTCCCCCAATGGCTGCCAATCGGGGTCAACAACTGGGTCATCTATGACCTCCTTTTCTATCTCGTGTGCAACTTCGTCTGTGTCACCGTGTAAGCCGGTGGTATAGCGTTCGTGATGTGGCACCATAGTCTCATCAGGGTCTGATTCTGGATCAGTACACTGCGAGGGCAATGTTCTGGTCTGAGTCAAAGGAACAGCATAGAAATCTGGCTGTGGCTGTGCATCTGTGCACTCCATGTCCGATTCAACTTGTAATGGGCATGGCCTGTTAACTATTTCACTTTCTAACCCAGGAACGGTATGTGTAAAGAGTTCCATGGAGTAACCCGTTGTGTCGCCTGACGCATCCTTCTCTGTTGTTCTTGGTGAAGAAGACAAGGAAGCGACTTGTCCCTGACCGTGAACATCCACTAACGATGCGCTGCTTTTACATTTAGCAGTTTCAGAAAAGGAGGCAAAAGAGCTAGAGGCTGAGTCAGCAAGGAAAGCCAAAACTTGTTCTTGCTGCTCTGGCTTTAAAAGCGGTTTTCCTACTCCCAGAAAAGGGAGCGTTCAGGGCCTTGTGTAGCCAGACGACGAACCTGGCTCAACAACTCGAGACTTAGGTGCTTTATTGCTTTTCCCACGACCACCTGATGCTCCACCACCACTACCATCATTACCAGCTGGCAATGACCGCCCACGGCCACGACCTCTTCCACCAGACTTCCTCATTGTTTGAAAAACGTAACCAAACTAACGGTATTTGTTACTGTAAAACCAGTTACGAGGTGAACTCAAACTTCTGTTGGATTTATTTATCCCTTTATAGGTGGGTGAGACTGCAGGGAAAATCAGGCCCAATGTATAACAGTACACAGCTTCAGTGGCAGACAGATATGCCACTAACAGGACTGACGCTGATGCAGACACTACCAATAAAAATCTCCCCCTTTTTATTTTTTCTGGGAGAATATTGAAGAAATGTGGCCCACTCTTATACAGTATATGTTCTGTGGCATAAAATGAAAGACAGATGCCACACACACGACTGGCACTGAGGCAGAATTGCCAATCTTAATCTCCCACTATTTTTTTTTTCCTGGGAGAATTGTCAAAAAATCTGGCACCGTGTTACACACTAGGTTTTATGTGGCACAAAATGAGAGAGATGGCACACACTTGGACTGGCACTGAGTCAGAAATGCCAATCTTAATCTCCCACTATTTTTTTTTTATTTATGGGAGAATTGTTAAAAAATCTGGCACCGTGTTACACACTCGGTTTTATGTGGCACAAAATGAGAGACAGATGGCACACACTGGACTGGCACTGAGGCAGAAATGCCAATCTTAATCTCCCACTATTTTTTTTTCCTGGGAGAATTGTCAAAAAATCTGGCACCGTGTTACACACTAGGTTTTATGTGGCACAAAATGAGAGAGATGGCACACACTGGACTGGCACTGAGGTAGAAATGCCAATCTTAATCTTCCACAATTTTTTTTATTTATGGGAGAATTGTCAAAAAATCTGGCACCGTGTTACACACTAGGTTTTATGTGGCACAAAATGAGAGACAGATGGCACACACTCAGGGGCTGGCTGGCAAATTTTAGCCTGGGGGGCAAGCACAAGCAGTGGCCCATGAGTAGCGGCCCATCCTTAAAGGGGTTGTCAGATCTTAAGCTACATGTCTACAGTCACTATGTGTGAATCCTCATATCGTGCGCACTGTGCGCTATGAGGATTCTCTGGTGCCGGCAACAGGTGGTCTGGTGACTGCAAGAATGCGATAGATAGAGATATTATTTATATATATATATTGACACACACAGTCCCACTGTATCATGACACACACACACCCACTGTATAATTCATGACACACACAGCCCCACTGTATAGTGACACACACACAGCCCCACTGTATAATGAGGAGTGGTACTGTGCAGTGTATAGATACAGAATAAGGCCACATTCACACGGTCAGTATATGGTCAGTATTTGACCTCAGTATTTGTAGCCAAAACCAGGAGTGGGTGATAAATACAGAATTGGTGCAGATGTCTCTATTATACTTTTCCTCTGCATTGTTCCACTCCCGGTTTTGGCTTACAAATACTGATGAAAACACTGAACAAATACTGACCGTGTGAACGTGGGCTTAATACAGGTGCTCATTAGGGTGGAATAACACTAGAATATGGCATCGGATGTGATATGCCAATGATACTCGGCTCTTGCTCTGCTGTGAGCGTGATCAGAGTGTCCGTGCTCCAATGCTCTCGCAGCACAGGTGTGGAGGAGACGGAGAAATTAATTTCTCCATCTCCTCAATGGTCTGACTCACCGTGTATCAGACTGCAACATCTGCTGAGAAAAAAAAAACCACAACTGCACACGGACAGCAAGTGAGAAGATGATTGTACCACTTTTGTGGAAGAAAATGGAACCGATTTTTTTTAATACTCTTTATTAGTCAATGTGGCAACATTTCACTTCCATATCAGAGAAATGTTCAGTTATGGATCCAAAACGTTGCCACATGGGCCAATAAAGAGTCCACTAGTTTTCTAACAATTAATCGGAGTGATAGATAGACAGATACACATATACATCAGAATAGATACTGAGAATTACACCATTTATGCAGGACATTAGAAGTATACACAGCTCCACAACATACCGTATATACTTGAGTATAAGTCGACCCAAGTATATGCCGAGACACCTAATTTTGCCACAAAAAACTGTGAAAATGTATTGAGTCGAGTATAAGCTGGGTATGCATTGTCCCCACATCCCGTCCTTGTATGCATGGCTCCCCTGTCCCTGTATGAATGGCTCCTCATCCCCATCCTTGTCTGCATGGCTCCTCATCCCCATCCTTGTCTGCTTGGCTCCTCATCCCCATCCTTGTCTGCATGGCTCCTCATCCTTGTCTGCATGGCTCCTCATCCCCATTCTTGTCTGCATGGCTCCTCATCCCCATCCTTGTCTGCATGGCTCCTCATCCCCATCCTTGTCTGCATGGCTCCTCATCCCCATCCTTGTCTGCATGGCTCCTTATCCCCATCCTTGTCTGCATGGCTCCTTATCACCATCCTTGTCTGTATGGCTCCTTATCCCCATCCTTGTCTGTATGGCTCCTTATCCCCATCCTTGTCTGCATGGCTCCTTATCCCCATCCTTGTCTGCATGGCTCCTTATCCCCATCCTTGTCTGCATGGCTCCTTATCCCCATCCTTGTATGTATGGCTCCTTATCCCCATCCTTGTCTGCATGGCTCCTTATCCCCATCCTTGTCTGTATGGCTCCTTATCCCCATCCTTGTCTGTATGGCTCCTCATCCCCATCCTTGTCTGCATGGCTCCTTATCCCCATCCTGGTCTGCATGGCTCCTTATCCCCATCCTTGTCTGTATGGCTCCTCATCCCCATCCTTGTATGTATGGCTCCTTATCCCCATCCTTGTCTGTATGGCTCCTTATCCCCATCCTTGTCTGTATGGCTCCTTATCCCCATCCTTGTCTGCATGGCTCCTTATCCCCATCCTTGTCTGTATGGCTCCTTATCCCCATCCTTGTCTGTATGGCTCCTTATCCCCATCCTTGTCTGCATGGCTCCTTATCCCCATCCTTGTCTGTATGGCTCCTTATCCCCATCCTTGTCTGCATGGCTCCTTATCCCCATCCTTGTCTGTATGGCTCCTTATCCCCATCCTTGTCTGCATGGCTCCTTATCCCCATCCTTGTCTGTATGGCTCCTTATCCCCATCCTTGTCTGTATGACTCCTTATCCCCATCCTTGTATGCATGGCTCCTTATCCCCGTCTGTGTGTGCATGGCTCCTTATCCCCATCCTTGTCTGCATGAATCCTTATCCCCATCCTTGTATGCATGGCTCCTTATCCCTGTTCATGTATGCATGGTTCCTAAAAAATAATAAAAAACCACATCCTACTTACCTTCTTTGCATGGCCTCGCAGCATCTCGTTCCGGTGCCAGCAGCTCCGGCCGGGCGATCACATGTCCCCCGCTCATTAAGGTAATGAATATTTATCACACCTATGGGAGTGGAGAGGGGTGAATATTCATTACCTTAATGAGCGGAAGACTCGTGATCGGTCATCCTGAAGAGCTGCTAGCGCCGAAACGAGATGCAGCGAGGGTGCGCAGGGATGGTAAGTAGGATGTGTGCTGGAAGCCGGCGGCTGTGGCTGTCAATGCTACAAGAGAAATGAATATTCACTGCCAGTGCAGTGAATATTCATTTCTCTTTAGCAGCGGCACAGGCTTTAGCCACAGCCGCCGGCTCCTGCCTCTGTCACCTGCTGCTCCTTCTCCGTCTTTCTGGGACAATGATTTGTGTATAAGTCGAGGGGGGTGTTTTCAGCACAAAAAAAAATATGCTGAAAAACTCGGCTTATACACAAGTATAAATGGTATACTACAATATATTATATACACAGCGGCATATTATATACCGTGTTAAGGAATATAGAGCGGTGCATATATTATATAGTGTAGAGATGTGGCAGCAGTGTATATAGTGTGAATTCCACACTATATGCATAGCGCCATACTATATAAACATCTCTACACTATAAACCTCTCTACAATATTCGGTAATTAAGACAGCATTATACTATATTATGATGCATACATCACATAGGAGACACTGCGACTGCTGAACATATATCACATTGAAACTACTGTATATACAATAGTCGATACTGCGACTGATGTGTGTAGTTGTAGTATCACCTATATATTGTATGTGATACTGTGACTGCTGTACACACATTGTATAGATGAAACTGATTATATATATATATATATATATATATATATATATATACATACATACATACATACATACATACATACATACATACATACATACACATACACTAGATGGTGGGCCGATTCAAACGCATCGGGTATTCTAGAATATGCATGTCCACGTAGCATATTGCCCAGCCACTTAGTTTATTGCCCAGCCACGTAGTTTATTGCCCAGCCACGTAGTATATTGCCCAGCCACGTAGTATTCAGCACAGAGCCACGTAGTATATTGTCCAGCCACGTAGTATATTGCCCAGCAACGTAGTATATTGCCCAGTCACGTAGTATATTGCCCAGCCACGTAGTATATTGCCCAACCACATAGTATATTGCCCAGCCACATAGTATATTGCCCAGTCACGTAGTATATTGCCCAGTCACGTAGTATATTGCCCAGTCACGTAGTATATTGCCCAGCCACGTAATATTCAGCACAGAGCCACGTAGTATATTGGCCAGTCACGTAGGTATGTAACACTGCCCACGCAGTATTTAGCAGTGTGGGCACCATATCCTTGTTAAAAAAAAAAAATTAAAATTAAAAATAGTTATATACTCACCCCTGGGATCCAGCGAAGCTGTGTGATGCGGCCGCCATCTTCCATTCCCAGGAAACCGCCAGTGAGACCGCCAAGTCTTCTGGGTAAGTTCGCAATGCATCTCTGGGAACGGAAGATGGCGGCCGGCTGGAGCGCATCGTCCAATGACGGAAGGTGAGTATAGCAGGTTTTTGGTTTTTTTTATTAATATTTTTAACATTACATCTTTTTACTATTGATGCTGCATAGGCAGAATCAATAGTAAAAACTTGGTCACACAGGGTTAATAGCAGCGGTAACGGAATGCGTTACCCGTGCCATAACGCGGTCTGTTACCGCTGGCATTAACCCTGTGTGAGCGCTGACTGGAGGGGATTATGGAGCAGGCACTGACTGCGGGGAGTAAGGAGCGGGGAGTATGGAGCGGGCGCTGGGGACACTGACTGCGGGGAGTATGGAGCGGGGAGTATGGAGCAGGCGCAGGGGACACTGACTGCGGGGAGTATGGAGCGGAGCGCCAGGCACACTGACTGCGGAGAGTATGGAGCGGGCGCCGGGCACACTGACTGCGGAGAGTATGGAGCGGGCGCCGGGCACACTGACTGCGGAGAGTATGGAGCGGGCGCCGGGCACACTGACTGCGGGGAGTATGGAGCGGGCGCCGGGCACACTGACTGCGGGGAGTATGGAGCGGGCGCCGGGCACACTGACTGCGGAGAGTATGGAGCGGGCGCCGGGCACACTGACTGCGGAGAGTATGGAGCGGGCGCCGGGCACACTGACTGCGGGGAGTATGGAGCGGGCGCCGGGCACACTGACTGCGGGGAGTATGGAGCGGGCGCCGGGTACACTGACTGCGGGGAGTATGGAGCGGGCGCTGGGCACTGACTGCGGGGAGTATGGAGCGGGCGCCGGGCACACTGACTGCGGGGAGTATGGAGCGGGCGCTGGGCACTGACTGCGGGAAGTATGGAGTGGGCGGCGGGCACTGTGACTGCAGGGGAGTAGGGGAGGGACTAATCGGACTGTGCCCGTCGCTGATTGGTCGCGGCAGCCATGACAGGCAGCTGGCGAGACCAATCAGCAACGCTGGATTTCCGTTACGGAAGTTGAGGACAGAAAGACGGAAGTAACCCGTAGGAAATTATATATATAGATTAGATACAAATAGATAGTGCGACTATACACAGCAGTGTCACCTATATAACGTATATACATTAGTCTGTACATTATATAGGTGATACTGCAAATGTTGCATACACGTTATATAGGCGATACTGCTACTGCTGTATATAATGATAGTATCACCTATATATCATATATACAGCAGTCTATATTCATTATATAGGCAATACTGCTACTGATGTGTATATACGTTATATATAGGTGTTACTGCTGTGTATATATGTACGTGTGTGTGTGTGTATACATACACACACACACACACCAGTATCACCTACATAACGACATATATACACAGAAGTATCACCTATATACACATCAGTAGCAGTATTGCCTATATAATGTGTATAGACTGCTATATATGCATTATATAGGTGATACTGCTGTATATAATCACTATACCACTATAATGCATGTATAGCAGTATATATCTTATATGGGTGACACTGCTACTTATGCGTATATACCTTATATAGGTGACACTGCGGTGTGTGTGTGTATGTATACGTGTGTGTGTGTATATGTATATATATATATATATATATATATATATATATACACATACACATATACATACACACACATTGCAGTGTCACCTATATAAGGTATATACGCATAAGTAGCAGTGTCACCCATATAAGATATAGACTGCTATACATGCATTATAGTGGTATAGTGATTATATACAGCAGTACCACCTATATAATGTATATATAGCAGTCTATACACATTATATAGGCAATACTGCTGTATATACATTAAAAAAAATCATCTTGGGACTCACCCAGGTCCCTGAGATGGGGGGAGGTCGGGAGGATGAAGAGCTGAGGTGGGTCGGGTGTCGCGTCCTGGCCAGCGTTGGCAGTGAAGAGGAGGAGAGGATCATCCCAGGGCCCAGGCATTGGTGAGCAGTCTTCTCTGACGCTGGTGCAGGCCGGCCAGCGTCAGACACCGTCTATGCGCGCGCGGCTTTTTGAAATATCACCATGTCCGCGCGCGCGCATGGTCTCCTGCTTGCCCACTCTGACTGATGGGCAGCAGACGAGCACGCGCAGGAATGAGGACCGCGGCCGTGCTCGCACACTAGTGCGGGCCGCGCGCGCGCCTGGTCTCCTGCTTGCCCGCTCTGACATGGGCAGCGCAGCAGCCGGCAGACGAGCACACGCAGGAACAAGGACCGCGGCCGTGCTCGCACACTAGTGCGGGCCGCCGCGGCACTTGTCAGAGCAGGCAACGCGCGCACATAGGGCCGGCTGGAGGGATGCGGCGCGCTATGTATTAAAATAGCTGCTGCTCCTCCAGCGGCCCTGTGTACCTGCTCAGGCACCGGCCCGGGGGGCAGATGCATTCCTGCCACCCGGCCCAGTCCGCCCCTGCACACACTGGACTGGCACTGAGGCAGAAATGCCGATCTTAATCTCCCACTATTTTTTTTCCCTGGGAGAATTAAAAAAAAATCTGGCCCAGTATTACACACTAGGTTTTCTGTGGCACAAAATTACAGACAGATGCCACACACACGACTGGCACTGAGGCAGAAATGCCAATCTTAATCTCCCACTTTTTTGTAACTTTATTGTGGGAGAATTGTCAAGAAATCAGGCCCAGTGTTACACACTAGGTTTTCTGTGGCACAAAATTAAAGACAGATGCCACACACACGACTGGCACTGTGTTATGATCTGGTGGCCTTGGAGCAGCATGAGACGTACTCTGGAGAAGGTGGTCCCTGTACTGACCGCAAACCCTGAACCTAGCAGCGCAACTAGAAGTAGCCGTGGGGGGTACCTAACACTCCCTAGACCCCTCGGCACAGCCTAAGATCTAACTACCCCTAAAGACAGAAACAGGAAACCTATCTTGCCTCAGAGAAAATCCCCAAAGGATAGATAGCCCCCCACAAATACTGACTGTGAGAGGAGAGGGAAATAACATACGCAGATATGAAATCAGATTTTAGCATAGGAGGCCATACTAGCTAAAAAGAAAGAATAGAACAGAGTACTATGCGGTCAGTATAAAAACACTAGAAAATATCCACCGCAGAAAATACGGATCACCACATCTGACTAAAGACATGGGGGTATATCTGCATCTCCAGAGAAATAGCTAGGCTGCAAAAAATCCTTCACAGACCAAGCTGGACAAGACAAAAACATGAAAATGCACAGAGCTATAAGGTCCACAGCAGGTGGACAGAAAAAACAAAGCCAGGACTTATCTTTGTAGAAAAACACAGCAAACTGGAGAGACCAGCAGGGAAGTGAATCCTTCAAGAACAATGGACAACTGGCACTGACTAAAGGATCCAGCAAAGCTATATACCCCAGTCAGTTTTGCAATTAGTAGATACACCTGTCCACTCCTGCAGTCCAGGCACAACTGCATTACCCTCTACAACCACCGGAGGGAGCCCAAAAGCTGAATTCACAACAGTACCCCCCCCTTGAGGAGGGGTCACCGAACCCTCACCAGAGCCCCCAGGCCGATCAGGATGAGCCCGATGAAAGGCACGAACCAAATCAACGGCATGGACATCAGAGGCAGAAACCCAAGAATTATCCTCCTGGCCATAACCCTTCCACTTGACAAGGTACTGAAGCTTCCGCCTCGAAAAACGGGAATCCAATATCTTCTCAACAACATATTCCAACTCCCCATCGACCAATACAGGGGCCGGAGGATCAACAGAGGGAACAACGGGCTCCACATATTTCCGCAACAAAGATCTATGGAAGACATTATGAATAGCAAAAGAGGCCGGAAGCGCCAGGCGAAAGGACACCGGATTAATAATCTCAGAAATCCTATAAGGACCAATAAATCGAGGCTTAAACTTAGGGGAAGAAACCTTCATAGGAACATGACGGGAAGTGTTATGAAAGGTAATTCAGTACCACAATGGACATAGAGGTCAGCGCACATACAGTGACCTGGCAATAACCCAAAAAACAAGAACGAGCTCTGAGATGTGGGAACTCTGTTGACCGCAATCCCTAATCCTCTCAAACCACACTAAAGGCAGCCGTGGATTGCGCCTAACGCTCCCTATGCAACTCGGCACGGCCTGAGAAACTAGCTAGCCTGAAGATAGAAAATAAGCCTACCTTGCCTCAGAGAAATACCCCAAAGGAAAAGGCAGCCCCCACATATAATGACTGTGAGTTAAGATGAAAAGACAAACGTAGAGATGAAATAGATTTAGCAAAGTGAGGCCCAACTTTCTGAACAGAGCGAGGATAGGAAAGGTAACTTTGCGGTCAACACAAAACCCTACAAAAACCACGCAAAGGGGGCAAAAAGACCCTCCGTACCGAACTAACGGCACGGAGGTACACCCTCTGCGTCCCAGAGCTTCCAGCAAGCAGAAAAAAAACAAATTGACAAGCTGGACAGAAAAAAAACAGCAAACAAATAACAAAGAGGAACTTAGCTATGCAGAGCAGCAGGAACGATCCAGGAGGAAACAGGTCCAATACTAGAACATTGACTGGAGGCCAGGATCAAAGCACTAGGTGGAGTTAAATAGAGCAGCACCTAACGACTTCACCACATCACCTGAGGAAGGAACCTCAGAAGCCGCAGTACCACTTTCCTCCACCAACGGAAGCTCACAGAGAGAATCAGCCGAAGTACCACTTGTGACCACAGGAGGGAGCTCTGCCACAGAATTCACAACAGTACCCCCCCCTTGAGGAGGGGTCACCGAACCCTCACCAGAGCCCCCAGGACGACCAGGATGAGCCATATGAAAGGCACGAACAAGATCGGGAGCATGGACATCAGAGGCAAAAACCCAGGAATTATCTTTCTGAGCATAACCCTTACACTTAACCAGATACTGGAGTTTCCGCCTTGAAACACGAGAATCCAAAATCTTCTCCACAATATACTCCAACTCCCCCTCCACCAAAACCGGGGCAGGAGGATCAACAGATGGAACCATAGGTGCCACGTATCTCCGCAACAATGACCTATGGAATACGTTATGTATGGAAAAAGAATCTGGAAGGGTCAGACGAAAAGACACAGGATTAAGAACCTCGGAAATCCTATACGGACCAATAAAACGAGGTTTAAACTTAGGAGAGGAAACCTTCATAGGAATATGACGAGAAGATAACCAAACCAAGTCCCCAACCCGAAGTCGGGGGCCCACACAGCGTCTGCGATTAGCGAAACATTGAACCTTCTCCTGGGACAAGGTCAAATTGTCCACTAAATGAGTCCAAATCTGCTGCAACCTGTCCACCACAGTATCCACACCAGGACAGTCCGAAGACTCAACCTGCCCTGAAGAGAAACGAGGATGGAACCCAGAGTTGCAGAAAAACGGTGAAACCAAGGTAGCCGAGCTGGCCCGATTATTAAGGGCGAACTCAGCCAAAGGCAAAAAGGACACCCAGTCGTCCTGATCAGCAGAAACAAAGCATCTCAGATATGTTTCCAAGGTCTGATTGGTTCGTTCGGTCTGGCCATTAGTCTGAGGATGGAAAGCCGAGGAAAAAGACAAGTCAATGCCCATCCTACCACAAAAGGCTCGCCAAAACCTCGAAACAAACTGGGAACCTCTGTCAGAAACGATATTCTCTGGAATGCCATGTAAACGAACCACATGCTGGAAAAACAATGGCACCAAATCAGAGGAGGAAGGCAATTTAGACAAGGGTACCAAATGAACCATCTTAGAGAAGCGATCACAGACCACCCAAATGACTGACATCTTTTGAGAGACGGGAAGATCTGAACTAAAATCCATAGAGATATGTGTCCAAGGCCTCTTCGGGACCGGCAAGGGCAAAAGCAACCCACTGGCACGAGAACAGCAGGGCTTAGCCCGAGCACAAATCCCACAGGACTGCACAAAAGTACGCACATCCCGCGACAGAGACGGCCACCAAAAGGATCTAGCCACCAAATCTCTGGTACCAAAGATTCCAGGATGACCAGCCAACACCGAACAATGAACCTCAGAGATCACTTTATTCGTCCACCTATCAGGGACAAACAGTTTCTCCGCTGGGCAACGATCAGGTTTATTAGCCTGAAATTTTTGCAGCACCCGCCGCAAATCAGGGGAGATGGCAGACACAATTACTCCCTCTTTGAGGATACCCGCCGGCTCAGATACACCCGGAGAGTCGGGCACAAAACTCCTAGACAGAGCATCCGCCTTCACATTTTTAGAGCCCGGAAGGTATGAAATCACAAAGTCAAAACGGGCAAAAAACAATGACCAACGAGCTTGTCTAGGATTCAACCGCTTGGCGGACTCGAGATAAGTCAAGTTCTTATGATCAGTCAAGACCACCACGCGATGCTTAGCTCCTTCAAGCCAATGACGCCACTCCTCGAATGCCCACTTCATGGCCAGCAACTCTCGATTGCCCACATCATAATTTCGCTCAGCAGGCGAAAACTTCCTGGAAAAGAAGGCGCATGGTTTCATCAACGAGCAATCAGAACTTCTCTGCGACAAAACAGCCCCTGCTCCAATCTCAGAAGCATCAACCTCGACCTGGAACGGAAGCGAAACATCTGGTTGACACAACACAGGGGCAGAAGAAAAACGACGCTTCAACTCTTGAAAAGCTTCCACAACAGCAGAAGACCAATTGACCACATCAGCACCTTTTTTGGTCAAATCGGTCAATGGTTTAGCAATACTAGAAAAATTGCAGATGAAGCGACGATAAAAATTAGCAAAGCCCAGGAACTTTTGCAGACTTTTCAGAGATGTCGGCTGAGTCCAATTATGGATGGCTTGGACCTTAACAGGGTCCATCTCGATAGTAGAAGGGGAAAAGATGAACCCCAAAAATGAAACCTTCTGAACACCAAAGAGACACTTTGATCCCTTCACAAACAAAGAATTAGCACGCAGGACCTGAAACACCATTCTGACCTGCTTCACATGAGACTCCCAATCATCCGAGAAGATCAAAATGTCATCTAAGTACACAATCAGGAATTTATCCAGGTACTCTCGGAAGATGTCATGCATAAAGGACTGAAACACTGATGGAGCATTGGCAAGTCCGAATGGCATTACTAGATACTCAAAATGGCCCTTGGGCGTATTAAATACAGTTTTCCACTCATCGCCTCGCTTAATACGCACAAGATTATACGCACCACGAAGATCTATCTTGGTGAACCAACTAGCCCCCTTAATCCGAGCAAACAAATCAGATAACAATGGCAAGGGGTACTGAAATTTAACCGTGATCTTATTTAGAAGGCGGTAATCTATACAAGGTCTCAGTGAACCATCCTTCTTGGCTACAAAAAAGAACCCTGCTCCTAATGGCGACGATGACGGGCGAATATGCCTTCTCCAAAGACTCCTTCACATAACTCCGCATAGCGGCGTGCTCAGGCACAGACAAATTAAACAGTCGACCTTTTGGGAATTTACTACCAGGAATCAAATCGATAGCACAATCACAATCCCTATGCGGAGGTAGGGTATCGGACTTGGGCGCATCAAATACATCCCGGTAATCAGACAAGAACTCAGGAACCTCAGAAGGGGTGGTGTTGTGAATTCTGTGGCTGAATTCACTCCTGTGGTCACAAGTGGTACTGCAGCTTCTGAGCTTCCTCCCTCAGGTGTTCTGGTGAGCTCGTTAACTGCTTCATTACTTAACTCCGCCTGATGCTGCTATCCTTGCTCCTTGTCAATGTTTCAGTGTTGGATCTGAGCTTCTCCTGATTGTTCCTGTGACCTGCTGCTCTGTATAGCTAAGTGCTTTTTGCTTTTTTGTTGCTTTTTTTCTGTCCAGCTTGTCTTTTGTTTTGCTGGAAGCTCTGAGATGCAAAGGGTGTACCGCCGTGCCGTTAGTTCGGCACGGTGGGTTTTTTTTGCCCCCTTTGCGTGGTTTTGCTTTAGGGTTTTTTGTAGACTGCAAAGTTCGCTTTACTGTCCTCGCTCTGTCCTAGAATATCGGGCCCCACTTTGCTGAATCTATTTCATCCCTACGTTTTGTCTTTTCATCTTACTCACAGTCATTATATGTGGGGGGCTGCCTTTTCCTTTGGGGAATTTCTCTGGGGCAAGTCAGGCCTATTTTTCTATCTTCAGGCTAGCTAGTTTCTTAGGCTGTGCCGAGTTGCCTAGGTAGTTGTTAGGCGCAATCCACAGCCGCTTTTAGTTGTGTTTAGGATAGGATCAGGTGTGCAGTGTACAGAGTTTCCACGTCTCAGAGCTCGTTCTTGTATTTTTGGGTATTTGTCAGATCACTGTGTGCGCTCTGATCGCTAAGCACACTGTGTTTCTGGATTGCCTTCATAACACCTGTCATTAGCAAACATTACAGGGTGGATGACGAAATAGTCAGAAATGGGACATCACCATGTACCCCCTGACAACCCCAGCTGGACACAGACATGGATTTCCAATCTAATACTGGATTATGGACTTGTAGCCATGGCAACCCCAACACGACCACATCATGCAGATTATGCAACACCAGAAAGCGAATAACCTCCTGATGTGCAGGAGCCATGCACATGGTCAGCTGGGTCCAGTACTGAGGCTTTTTCTTGGCCAAAGGCATAGCATCAATTCCTCTCAATGGAATAGGACTCTGCAAGGGCTCCAAGAAAAACCCACAACGCCTAGCATACTCCAAGTCCATCAAATTCAGAGCAGCGCCTGAGTCCACAAATGCCATGACAGAATACGATGACAAAGAGCAGATCAAGGTAACGGACAGAAGAAATTTTGACTGTACCGTACCAATGGTGGCAGACCTAGCGAACCGCTTAGTGCGCTTAGGACAATCAGAGATAGCATGAGTGGAATCACCACAGTAGAAACACAGCCCATTCAGACGTCTGTGTTCTTGCCGTTCAACTCTGGTCAAAGTCCTATCGCACTGCATAGGCTCAGGTTTAAGCTCAGGTAATACCGCCAAATGGTGCACAGATTTACGCTCGCGCAAGCGTCGACCGATCTGAATGGCCAAAGACATAGACTCATTCAGACCAGCAGGCATAGGAAATCCCACCATGACATCCTTAAGGGCTTCAGAGAGACCTTTTCTGAAAATAGCTGCGAGCGCACCTTCATTCCACTGAGTGAGTACGGACCACTTTCTAAATTTCTGACAATATACCTCTATTTCATCCTGACCCTGACACAGAGCCAGCAAATTCTTCTCTGCCTGATCCACAGAATTAGGCTCATCGTACAGCAATCCGAGCGCCAGGAAAAACGCATCGATATTACTTAATGCAGGATCTCCTGACGCAAGAGA
The DNA here is from genome assembly GCF_032444005.1 of Ranitomeya imitator. Taxonomy (NCBI): domain Eukaryota; kingdom Metazoa; phylum Chordata; class Amphibia; order Anura; family Dendrobatidae; genus Ranitomeya; species Ranitomeya imitator. Next base: position 894,929,155 of record NC_091282.1, on the reverse strand, counting down.
AAATGCCCAGTCCTGAGGGTCGCCACGCAAAAAAGAAATAACGATCCTAACTTGTTGAACTGGGTCACCAGAGGAGCGAGGTTTCAAAGCCAGAAATAGTTTACAATTATTTTTGAAACTCAGAAATTTAGTTCTATCTCCAAAAATCAAATCAGGAATAGGAATTCTCGGTTCTAACATAGAATTCTGAACCACAAAGTCTTGAATACTTTGTACTCTTGCCGTGAGCTGATCCACACATGAAGACAGACCTTTAATGTCCATTGCTACACCTGTGTCCTGAACCACCCAAATGTCTAGGGGAAAAAAAAGGCAAAACACAGTGCAAAGAAAAAAAAATGGTCTCAGAACTTCTTTTTTCCCTCTTTTTTGAGAATCATTAGTACTTAGGGCCTCCAGTACTGTTGTGAAAGGTAATTCAGTACCACAATGGACATAGAGGTCAGCGCACATACAGTGACCTGGCAATAACCCAAAAAACAAGAACAAGCTCTGAGACGTGGGAACTCTGTTGACCTCAATCCCTAATCCTCTCAAACCACACTAAAGGCAGCCGTGGATTGCGCCTAACGCTCCCTATGCAACTCGGCACGGCTTGAGAAACTAGCTAGCCTGAAGATAGAAAATAAGCCTACCTTGCCTCAGAGAAATACCCCAAAGGAAAAGGCAGCCCCCACATATAATGACTGTGAGTTAAGATGAAAAGACAAACGTAGAGATGAAATAGATTTAGCAAAGTGAGGCCCAACTTTCTGAACAGAGCGAGGATAGGAAAGGTAACTTTGCGGTCAACACAAAACCCTACAAAAACCATGCAAAGGGGGCAAAAAGACCCTCCGTACCGAACTAACGGCACGGAGGTACACCCTCTGTGTCCCAGAGCTTCCAGCAAGCAGAAAAAAAACAAATTGACAAGCTGGACAGAAAAAAAACAGCAAACAAATAGCAAAGAGGAACTTAGCTATGCAGAGCAGCAGGCCACAGGAACGATCCAGGAGGAAACAGGTCCAATACTAGAACATTGACTGGAGGCCAGGATCAAAGCACTAGGTGGAGTTAAATAGAGCAGCACCTAACGACTTCACCACATCACCTGAGGAAGGAACCTCAGAAGCCGCAGTACCACTTTCCTCCACCAACGGAAGCTCACAGAGAGAATCAGCCGAAGTACCACTTGTGACCACAGGAGGGAGCTCTGCCACAGAATTCACAACAGGGAAGATAACCAAACCAGATCACCAACCCAAAGCCGGGAACCAACACACCAACGACGGTTAGCAAAACGCTGAGCCTCCTCCTGAGACAGCACCAAATTGTCCACCACATAAGCCCAAATCTGCTGCAACCTGTTGACCACAGAATCCACACCAGGAAGATCAGAAGGCTCAACCTGCCCAGAAGAAAAACGAGGATGAAAACCAAAATTACAAAAAAAAGGTGAAACCAAAGTAGCCGAACTAGCCCGATTATTAAGGGCAAACTCGGTCAATGGCAAAAAAGCCACCCAATCATCCTGATCAGCAGACACAAAGCATCTCAAATAGGTCTCCAAGGTCTGATTAGTTCGCTCAGTCTGGCCATTTGTCTGAGGATGAAATGCAGAGGAAAAAGACAAATCAATGCCCAGCTTGGCACAAAAGGCCCGCCAAAACCTAGAAACAAACTGGGAACCTCTGTCGGACACAATATTCTCCGGAATACCATGCAAACGGACCACATGCTGAAAAAAACAACGGAACCAAATCAGAAGAAGAAGGCAATTTAGGCAAAGGCACCAAATGAACCATCTTAGAAAATCGGTCACAGACAACCCAGATAACCGACATTCTTTGGGAAACAGGAAGATCGGAAATAAAATCCATAGAAATATGCGTCCAAGGTCTCTCAGGGACCGGCAATGGCAAAAGCAACCCACTAGCGCGGGAACAGCAAGGCTTAGCCCGCGCACAAATCCCACAGGACTGCACAAAAGAACGCATATCCCGTGACAAAGAAGACCACCAAAAGGACCTACTAACCAAATCTCTGGTACCAAAAATCCCAGGATGGCCAGCCAACACAGAACAATGAACCTCAGAAATCACTTTACTAGTCCATCTATCAGGAACAAACAGTTTCCCCACAGGACAGCGGTCAGGCTTATCAGCCTGAAATTCCTGAAGAACCCGTCGCAAATCAGGGGAGATGGCAGAAAGAATCACCCCTTCCTTCAAAATGCCGACCGGCTCAAGAACCCCAGGGGAATCAGGAAAAAAACTCCTAGAGAGGGCATCCGCCTTAACATTCTTAGTACCAGGAATGTACGAGACCACAAAATCAAAACGGGAGAAAAACAGGGACCATCGAGCCTGTCTAGGATTCAGCCGTTTGGCAGACTCGAGGTAAATCAGATTCTTATGATCGGTCAGGACCACAATACGGTGCCTGGCCCCCTCAAGCCAATGTCGCCACTCCTCAAATGCCCACTTCATAGCCAACAACTCCCGATTGCCGACATCATAATTGCGTTCCGCAGGCGAAAACTTCCGAGAAAAGAAGGCACACCGTTTCATCAAGGAACCATCAGAATTCCTCTGAGACAAAACGGCCCCTGCCCCAATCTCAGACGCATCAACCTCAACCTGAAATGGAAGAGAAACATCTGGCTGACGCAACACAGGGGCAGAAGTAAATCGGCGTTTAAGCTCCTGAAAGGCAGAAACAGCCGCGGAGGACCAATTCGTCACATCAGCGCCTTTCTTGGTCAAATCGGTTAGAGGTTTAACCACACTGGAGAAGTTGACAATGAAACGACGATAAAAATTAGCAAAGCCCAAGAATTTCTGAAGGCTCTTCACAGATGTGGGCTGAACCCAATCATGAATGGCCTGAACCTTAACCGGATCCATTTCTATAGATGAGGGAGAAAAAAATGAAACCCAAAAAAGAAACCTTCTGCACTCCAAAGAGGCACTTTGACCCCTTCACAAACAAAGCATTATTACAGAGGATCTGGAATACCATCCTGACCTGTTTCACATGAGACTCCCAATCATTGGAAAAAATCAAAATATCATCCAAATATACAACCATGAATTTATCAAGATAACTCCGAAAGATATCATGCATGAAGGATTGGAACACAGATGGGGCATTCGAGAGTCCGAATGGCATCACAAGGTATTCAAAATTGCCTTCGGGCGTATTAAATGCAGTTTTCCATTCGTCACCCTGCTTGATACGAATAAGATTATATGCCCCTCGAAGGTCAATCTTAGTAAACCAGCTAGACCCCTTAATCCTAGGAAACAAATCAGTAAGCAAAGGCAAGGGGTATTGAAATTTAACAGTGATGTTATTCAAGAGGCGATAATCAATACAGGGTCTCAAGGAGCCATCCTTCTTGGCAACAAAAAAGAACCCCGCTCCCAATGGTGAAGAAGATGGCCGAATATGCCCTTTCTCCAAAGACTCCTTAATATAGCTCCGCATGGCGGTATGTTCAGACACAGACAGGTTGAAAAGTCGGCCCTTAGGGAACTTTCAACCTGGAATCAAATCAATAGCACAATCACAGTCCCTATGCGGTGGAAGGGAACTGGATTTGGGCTCATCGAATACATCCTGGAAGTCAGACAAAAACTCAGGAACTTCAGAAGAGGGGGAAGAGGTAATTGACATCAAAGGAACCTGATCATGAACCCCCTGACAACCCCAACTAGTCACAGACATGGATTTCCAATCTAACACCGGATTATGTAGCTGCAACCATGGAAAACCCAGCACAATATCATCATGCAAATTATGCAACACCAGAAAACGACAATCTTCCTGATGGGCTGGCGCCATGCGCATGGTCAGCTGTGTCCAAAACTCAGGTTTATTTTTAGCCAACAGTGTAGCATCAATGCCCCTCAAAGAATAGGGTTCTGCAAAGGCTGCAAGGGAAAACCACAACATCTGGCAAATTCTATGTCCATTAAGTTCAGAGCGGCGCCTGAATCCACAAATGCCATGATAGAAAATGATGATAATGAGCAGATCAAGGTCACAGATAACAGAAATTTAGGTTGTATAGTACTGATGGCAACAGAACTAGCGATTCTCTTAGTACGCTTAGGGCAATCAGAAATAACATGAGCAGAATCGCCGCAGTAAAAACACAACCTATTCTGACGCCTGAATGTTTGACGTTCAGCTCTAGACAAAATCCTATCACACTGCATAGGCTCAGGGCTCCGCTCAGAGGACAACGCCACAGTGTGCACAATTCTGCGCTCGCGCAAGCGCCGATCAATCTGAATGGCCAGAGACATAGAATCACTCAGACCAGCAGGCGTGGGGAACCCCACCATAACATCTTTATCGGATTCAGAAAGACCCTTTCTGAAAATTGCCGCCAAGGCATCCTCATTCCATTTAGTCAGTACAGACCATTTTCTAAATTTCTGGCAATACAATTCTGCCGCTTCTTGACCTTGACACAGGGCTAACAAGATTTTCTCAGCCTGATCCACAGAATTAGGCTCATCAACAACCCCAATGCCTGAAAGAATGAATCAACATTCAGCAAAGCAGGATTGCCAGATTCCAGGGAAAATGCCCAATCCTGTTGGTCACCACGCAGCAGAGATATGATGATTTTAACCTGTTGAATAGGATCACCAGAAGACCGGGGTCTTAATGCAAAAAACAGTTTACAGTTATTTTTGAAACTCAAAATTTGGATCTGTCACCAAAGAATAAATCAGGAGTGGGAATCTTAGGTTCTAAGGCAGGAGTCTGAACAATGAAATCTGAAATACCCTGTACCCTAGCAGCAAGCTGATCCACCCGAGAAACTAACTCCTGAACATTCATGTTAATACTAGACTCTGCAGCCACCCAGAGGTAAAGAGGGAGGAACAGACCAAACAGGCTAAGGAAAAAAAATGGCTCAAAATCTTTCCACCCTTCTTCTGAGATGCAATTAACTCATTGTTGGCCAGTTGTACTGTTATGATCTGGTGGCCTTGGAGCAGCATGAGATGTACTCTGGAGAAGGTGGTCCCTGTACTGACCGCAAACCCTGCACCTAGCAGCGCAACTAGAAGTAGCCGTGGGGGGTACCTAACACTCCCTAGACCCCTCGGCACAGCCTAAGATCTAACTACCTCTAAAGACAGAAACAGGAAACCTATCTTGCCTCAGAGAAAATCCCCAAAGGATAGATAGCCCCCCCAAAATATTGACTGTGAGAGGAGAGGGAAATAACATACGCAGATATGAAATCAGATTTTAGCATAGGAGGCCATACTAGCTAAAAAGAAAGAATAGAACAGAGTACTATGCGGTCAGTATAAAAACACTAGAAAATATCCACCGCAGAAAATTCGGATCACCACATCTGACTAAAGACATGGGGGGTATATCTGCATCTCCAGAGAAATAGCTAGGCTGCAAAAAATCCTTCACAGACTAAGCTGGACAAGACAAAAACATGAAAATGCACAGAGCTATAAGGTCCACAGCAGGTGGACAGAAAAAACAAAGCCAGGACTTATCTTTGTAGAAAAACACAGCAAACTGGAGAGACCAGCAGGGAAGTGAATCCTTCAAGAGCAATGGACATCTGGCACTGACTAAAGGATCCAGCAAAGCTATATACCCCAGCCAGTTTTGCAATTAGTAGATACACCTGTCCACTCCTGCAGACCAGGCACAACTGCATTACCCTCTACAACCACCGGAGGGAGCCCAAAAGCTGAATTCACAACAGCACTGAGGCAGAATTGCCAATCTTAATCTCCCACTATTTTCTTTTTTCTGGGAGAATTTAAAAAAAATCTGGCCCAGTATTACACACTAGGTTTTCTGTCGCACAAAATTAAAGACAGATGCCACACACACGACTGGCACTGAGGCAGAAATGCCAATCTTAATCTCCCACTTTTTTTGTAACTTTATTGTGGGAGAATTGTCAAGAAATCAGGCCCAGTGTTACACACTAGGTTTTCTGTGGCACAAAATAAAAGACAGATGCCACACACACGAGTGGCACTGAGGCAGAATTGCCAATCTTAATCTCCCACTATTTTTTTTTTCCGTGAGAATTTAAAAAAAATCAGACCCAGCATTACACACTAGGTTTTCTGTGGAACAAAATAAAAGACAGATGCCACACACACGACTGGCACTGAGGCAGAATTGCCAATCTTAATCTCCCACTATTTTCTTTTTTCTGGGAGAATTTAAAAAAAATCTGGCCCAGTATTACACACTAGGTTTTCTGTGGCACAAAATAAAAGACAGATGCCACACACACGACTGGCACTGAGGCAGAATTGCCAGTCTTAATCTCCCACTATTTTATTTTTTCTGGGAGAATTTAAAAAAAATCTGGCCCAGTATTACACACTAGGTTTTCTGTCGCACAAAATTAAAGACAGATGCCACACGCACGACTGGCACTGAGGCAGAATTGCCAATCTTAATCTCCCACTATTTTTTTTTTCTGTGAAAATTAAAAAAAAATCTGGCCCAGTATTACACACTAGGTTTTCTGTGGCATAAAATTAGAGACAGATGTCACACACATGACTGGCACTGAGGCAGAATTGCCAATCTTAATCTCCCACTATTTTCTTTTCCTGGGAGAATTTAAAAAAAATCTGGCCCAGTATTACACACTAGGTTTTCTGTGGCACAAAATAAAAGACAGATGCCACACACACGTCTGGCACTGAGGCAGAATTGCCAATCTTAATCTCCCACTATTTTTTTTTTCTGGGAGAATTTAAAAAAAATCTGGCCCAGTATTACACACTAGGTTTTCTGTGGCACAAAATTAAAGACAGATGCCACACACACGACTGGCACTGAGGCAGAATTGCCAATCTTAATCTCCCACTATTTTTTTTTTTCTGGGAGAATTCTAAAAAAATCAGGCCCAGTATTACACACTAGGTTTTCTGTGGCACAAAATTAAAGACAGATGCCACACACACGACTGGCACTGATGCAGAATTGCCAATCTTAATCTCCCACTTTTTTTTTTTCCTGGGAGAATTAAAAAAAAATCTGGCCCAGTATTACACACTAGGTTTTCTGTGGCACAAAATTAAAGACAGATGCCACACACACGACAGGCACTGAGGCAGAATTGCCAATCTTAATCTCCCACTATTTTTTTTTTATTTATGGGAGTATTGGCAAGAAATCAGGCCCACTGTTAAACTGTATGTTTTCTGTGCCAGAAAATGAGACACAGATGCCACACACAGGACTGCCACTGATGTAGATTTGCCAATTTTAATCTGCACCTTTTTTTTTTTTTTTTTTTTTTCTTCAGGGAGACTAGTGAATAAATCTGGGCCACTGTATTAGAGTATATTTTCTGTGGCAGAAAGTGGCTTGAAGAGATATAACGAAAAAAAAAGGGACTGTCCTACAATTACTATCTCCCTGCAGTAATCTCAGCAAAGTATGGCAGGCAGCAATAACAAGGAGTGGACTGCTGCACAAAAAAGTCAAAAGTGTGAACAAACAAACAAGATAGCTGTGCAGAAAGGAAGGAGCAACAGGATTTGTGCTTTGAAAAAAGCAGTTGGTTTGCACAGCGGCGTACAAACAGCAATGCAGCTATCACGGAGCCTTCTAGGGCGGCCCAATGAGCTACAGCGCTGAGGAAAAAAAAATGTAGCCTCCACTGTCCCTGCAAACAAAAGGTGGTGTTGGACAGTGGAAATCGCTACAGCACAAGCGGTTTGGGGGTTAATGTACCCTGCCTAACGCTATCCCTGCTTCTGACGAAGCGGCAGCAACCTCTCCCTATGCTCAGATCAGCAGCAGTAAGATGGCGGTCGGCGGGAACGCCCCTTTATAGCCCCTGTGACGCCGCAGAAAGCAAGCCAATCACTGCAATGCCCTTCACTAAGATGGTGGGGACTGAGACCTATGTCATCACGCTGCCCACACTCTGCGTCCACCTTCATTGGCTGAGAAATGGCGCTTTTCGCGTAATTGAAACGCGACTTTGGCGCGAAAGTCGCGTACCGCGTGGCCGACCCCACACAGGGATCTGATCAGGTTTCATGAAACCCGACTTTGCCAAAAGTCGGCGACTTATGAAAATGACCGATCCATTTCGCTCAACCCTAATAATAACCTCAGATGTGGCCAAACTTTTTGAGCATGGTAGTAACAGAGCCAATTTATATTTTATCATGTGTACCCCTGTATGGAGAACAATATCAACACCCGTTACTAACCGAGGAAATTATTTTTGAACTGTGGATGAGGCATATATACAATAGAATATATGCTCTAAACAATTTCAAAATCTGATCTAGCCCGCTGTTTCATGTTTGTAACAGAACTTTTTTGTTTTATCTGCATGAGCTCTGCAGACAAGTTAATTTCACCGCCACGAAATTACAATGTGGGAGACGGCGGGCTGTATCACGTTTGTAACAAAAAAGTTTTTTTTAACCCCTTTGCCACACTAGTACTGCTCTGCGAGAGATGCGTTCAGTACTAGTTTGGCGCCGCGATCGCATGGCCTCACCGCTGAGCACCGCGGCGATCACATGAGGGTGTCAGCTGTATGTGACAGTTGACACCCCGCAGCAAGGCCTACAATTGAGGCTATCACCGATCATAGGCATTTAACCCCTCTGATGCCTCACGCAGGGAGGGGGCTCCCTGCGCACTTTCATCAGGACATCGTGATGCGATCGCAATGTCCTAATGGTCTCCACCAAGATGGCCGAGGGGTCCTTCAGGGAAGTGGCTTGTGAGCGCCTGCTGAGAGCAGGCGCTGGCATGCCTCCTTCCCTGCTTGTCAGATCCTGAACTGATACTCTGCAGTGCAGAGTGTCACATTAGTGATCTGATGTTATAAAGAAAGGATATACATGAGGTACCGCTGTAATCGTACTGACCTAAAGAATAAAGCAGACTTACCAATTTTACCACACGCAGAACAGTATAAAAAAAAAAGCAATTCCTGAATTGCTGGTTTTGTTTATTCTGTCTCCTAAAAATCGGAATAGAAAGCGATTAAAAAATGTCGTGTGCCATAAAATGGTACCAATAGAAATGCCAGCTCGTCCCACAAAAAACAAGCCCTCACATGACTCTGTCGGGTAAAAATGAAAAAATTATAGCTCTCAAAATATGGTGATGCAAAAACTAGTTTTTGCTATAAAAAGCATCTTTTAGTGTGTGACGGCTGTCAAACATAAAAACCTGATATAAGTCAGGTATCGCTGTAATCGCATCAACCCGAAGAATAAAGTCGCCTAATCACTTAGGCCGGCGTCACACTTGCGAGTTTTACGGACGCAAGAGCGCAGAAACTACGTCCGTAAAACTCACAAAAAATACGGCACAATTATTCTCTATGCCCCTGCTCCTATCTGCCGTATTTTACTGATCAGTATTATCCGGCTTTCTACGGCCGTAGAAAATCGCAGCATGCTGCGTTTGTCACCGTATTGCGCAAATAAAATGCCAATGAAAGTCTATGGAAGCCCCAAAAATACGGATTACACACGGACCAGCAGTGTGACTTGCGAGAAATACGCAGCGGTGTTAGAGAGAAAAGCCGGTAATTCAGTGCGGTGTACAGTAAAATCACACTGACAGCTTACAGTAGAATAGGTAGAATAAATATGTACACATAGAATAGGTATATATATATATATATATATATATATATATGTCAGTGAGACACATATATGTATATATATTCTTACTTCATACAGCCGCGATATAGCAAAAAGCCGGTAATTCAATTACCGGCTTTTGCTTTCTCCTTCCTAAAACCCGACATGATATGAGACATGGTTTACATACAGTAAACCATCTCATATCACCATTATTTTTTGCATAATCCACACTACTGTTAGTAGTGTGTATGGTTAAATGGCGGAAAAAATTGGCGTGGGCTCCCGCACAATTTTCTCCGCCAGAGTAGTAAAGCCAGTGACTGAGGGCAGATATTAATAGCCTGGAGAGGGTCCATGGTTATTGGCCCCCCCTGGCTAAAAACACCTGCCCCCAGCCACCCCAGAAAAGGCACATCTGGAAGATGCGCCTATTCTGGCACTTGGCCACTCTCTTCCCATTCCCATGTAGCGGTGGGATATGGGGTAATGAAGGGTTAATGCCACCTTGCTATTGTAAGGTGACATTAAGCCAAATTAATAATGGAGAGGCGTCAATTATGACACCTATCCATTATTAATCCAATTGAATGAAAGGATTAAAAAACACACACACATTATTAAAAATTATTTTAATGAAATAAAAACAAAGGTTGTTGTAATATTTTGTTTAACGTCCAATCCAATCACTGAAGACCCTCGTTCTGTAAAAGAAAAAACATAATAAACCAACAATATACTTACCTTCCGCAGATCTGTAAAGTCCAACGATGTAAATCCTTCTGAAGGGGTTAAAACATTTTGCAGCAAGGAGTTCTGCTAATGCAGGCTTCTCCTTGCTGCAAAACCCCGGGGAATAAAGCTAAATATAGGTCAATCATCTATATTTAGCTTCATTTGCGGTGAGGCGCCCTCTGCTGGCTGTTCATACATCGTGGGAGCTTTCCTAGAAAGCCTGGGAGCTTTTAATATCTGCCCTCAGTCACTGGCTTTACTACTCTGGCGGAGAAAATTGTGCGGGAGCCCACGCCAATTTTTTCCGCCATTTAACCCTTTATTTTAAGAGCTAGAACGGCCAAATTTTGCAGATACACACTACTAACATTAGTAGTGTGGATTATGCAAAAAAAATGGTGATATGAGATGGTTTACTGTATGTAAACCATGTCTCATACCATGTCGGGTTTTAGGAAGGAGAAAGCAAAAGCCGGTAATTGAATTACCGGCTTTTTGCTATATCGCGGCTGTATGAAGTAAGAATATATATACATATATGTGTCTCACTGACATATATATATATATATATATATATAGACAGTATATATGTTTTTTGTTTTTTTTAACACATGAATCCCTTGTATAGGCGTATGTCGGTTTGGCAAGCCTGCGATAAAAACACGCAGTACGGCTGCCATACGGATTACATACGGAGGATGCCATGCGCAAAAAACGGTGACACACCCTGCCTACGGAGGAGCTACGGACCACTATTTTCGGGACTTTTCAGCGTATTACGGCCGTAATATACGGACCGTATTTGCATACGCTGAGTGTGACGCCGGCCTTATACTGCACTAGGAACTGCATGAAAAATAAATAAATCCAATTCTTCACCTGCTGTTGATTCTCTCATTCAGCCTCCCTAAGATCCCAGTAAGGCTCGGCGCACATTTATCCTGCTCTCTGCGCTCAGTGCAAACACCGGGGTTTCCATGTAAATCTCTGAAATACGTGATTCAGACAGAACATCTGGCTGAAGATTCTCTATAATAAGGCAAATGGAGGCACTGTGGATGCCGTCTGATCTGTGATCCGGCAGTGTCCGTCTTTTTAGGATTACATAAAAGGGCCATCGGCCACAGTTTTGTGCACTTCTGAAAAGAAGGTCATCTTTGAACAGAAGCCAGACAGAGTCCAGACTAACTCTGCTGCCTCACTATAGTGAATGGATTCCTATTCATCGGGGGTTTCATCTGAATCACGTCACTCAGAGATTTAGATGGAAACCACAAAGTAAGTGGTCAGCGTAGAGCGCTGGATAAATTTGATCCCAAACGTTATGTAGAATGTTCCCAATAAAAGATTCAACTCAATCCACACAAAAACAAACCCTCACTCAGATCTGGCATCTGTTAACAGAAGTATAGGGGGCTTCCACATTACTGGTAGCAGAAAGGTTCTGGAAATGCTAAATGGTTCCTCACCCGCCAAAAGAAATTCAGCAAATTCTCAGCTCCCAAATCCAAATGCCTCCTTCCTTTTGAGCCCCAGTGTGTCTAAACAACATTTAGCGCCCACATGTTTGGCATTTCTGTGGTGATGAGTCCGCCTAAACTACAGGTGCACATCTCGAGAAGCATGAGCTAGGCATAATGTACTGGTCACTACAACGGCAGTTTGCAATTTTCACTCAGCAACGTCCACTGCTGCTTGTTTCTGGAGTCAAAATCGTCACTACACCTGTAGATAAATTTCCAAAGGGTTATAATTTCCAAAATGGGGTCTCTTGAGGGGGGATTCTGCTTTCTAGCTCTTAGGCGCTCTTTATATAGAATCCACAAACTAGTCTAGGATAATCTGCGTTCCAGCAGGCAAATACCATTCCGTCCCTCCTGAGTCACTACATATGGCTACGTAGTAATGTACAGCCACATATGGGGTATTTCTACATTCAGCAGAAATTCTGGGACATATGGGTTATTGGTTAAAACCGATTTTTGCGGGAAAAACGTGATTTTTTTTATTTTTTTATTTTCACGGCTTAACGTTATAAAGTTCTGTGAAGCATCTGGGGGGTTCAAGGTGCTCAATACACATCTAGATAAGTTCCATAAGGGGTCTAATTTCCAAAATTGTGTAACTTGTGGGGGGTTTCCACTGTTTAGGCACATCAGGAGCTCTCCAAATACAGCTTGGCGTCCGCTAATGATTCCATCAAATTTTGCATTCAAAAAGTCAAATGGCGCTCTTTCCTTTCCAAACCCCGCTCCTTGAGAAAGCTGTCTTCTAGCCAGCGAAACACGCGTCATGGGGTCTGATATCCGGCTGGGGGTCACCATTATATTGTCTCAATAGCATAGGTAAGCCTTTTCTTTTGTATTTATGTATACCACACTTTGTGATTTACCGTACTTTTTCACATGTCTATTTATTTGTAATGGCTCCTTTGGAGGCGATAATCTTATGGCCGTACATTGGCAATTGATGTTTTTACCTTTAATTGGTGACCCTGACCTTCTTGTATTGTCTTGAAGTCCATATCATAGTGTTATATTGTTTAAAAAAAAACTTTTTTGATACATAATAAAAATTATCTCGTATTTTATAAATTATCACCTGGTACTCCATTTTCTCCTTATTTCTCATGTATTTTGGAGTGGGTGTAGATCTTTAAGGAATTAAAGGAACAGATTACAACTGTTTGGGCGCATGTAGTAACGAATCCAGCTGCATAATCAATGCCAGGGGAGAGGGCATCAAGTGGAACCTCCCCTGGTTCCACTTGATGCCCTCTCCCCTGGCATTGATTATGCAGCTGGATTCGTTACTACATGCGCCCAAACAGTTGTAATCCCCCACATATCAGTTTTCGGCAAACTCAAGAAATTGCACAACAAATTGTAAGGAGCAATTTATACTTTTACCCTTAGGAAAAAGCAAAATTTGGAGCTAAAAAAAAAGATTTATTTGGCTAAAATGTGATTTTTTTTTTTTTATTTCCATGGCTCTACGTTATAAACTTTTGTGAAGTACCTGTGGGTTCAAAGTGATCAATACACATTTAGATAAGTTCCTTAAGGGGTCTAGTTTTCAAAATGGTGTCACTTGTTGGGGGTTTCCACTATTTAGGCACATCAGGGGCTCTCCAAACATGACATGGCGTCTGCTAATTATTCCAGCATAAAAAAATCAAATTCCGCTCCTTCCCTTCTGAGCCCTGCCATGTACCCAAACAGTAGATTTCCCCCACATATGAGATATCGGTATGCTCAGGAGAAATTTCACAACAAAATATATGGTCCATTTTCTCCTGTTACCTTTGCAAAAGTAAAAAAATTAGATATAAATGAAAATTTGTGTGAAAGAAAAGTAAATGTTTATAAAAATAAATTAAAAGGTATCGCGATAGGAGCAATAGTTTTATCCGTGCTGGATATCAACCATAAGTTTTAAGAAACAGAGACACTGGTGCACTGGTAGACCAATGATAGTGATAATGTACGATGCTGTCAGTAGCGGTCTCATATAGGGTTGAGCGAAACGGGTCGAACATTTTCAAAAGTCGCCGACTTTTGGCGAAGTCGAGTTTCATGAAACCCGATCCGACCCCTGTGCGTGGTCGGCCATGCGGTACGCGACTTTCGCGCCAAAGTCGCGTTTCAATGACTCGAAAAGCGCCATTTCTCAGCCAATGAAGGTAAACGCAGAGTGTGGGCAGCGTGATGACATAGGTCCTGGTCCCCACCATCTTAGAGAAGGGCATTGCAGTGATTGGCTTGCTGTCTGCGGCGTCAGAGGGGCTATAAAGGGGAGTTCCCGCCGACCGCCATGTTACTGCTGCTGATCTGAGCTTAGGGAGAGGTTGCTGCCGCTTCGTCAGAAGCAGGGATAGCGTTAGGCAGGGTCCATTAACCACAAAACCGCTTGTGCTGTAGCGATTTCCACTGCCCAACACCACCTTCGGTGTGCAGGGACAGTGGAAGCTCCTTTTTTTTTTTTTTCCTCAGCGCTGTAGCTCATTGGGCTGCCCTAGAAGGCTCCCTGATAGCTGCATTGCTGTGTGTACGCCGCTGTGCAAACCAACTGCTTTTTTCAAAGCACAAATCCACTTGTTCCTTCCTTTCTGCACAGCTATCTTGTTTGTTTGTCCACACTTTTTATTTAATTTGTGCATCAGTCCACTCCTTATTGCTGCCTGTCATGCCTGGCTGAGATTACTGCAGGGAGATAGTAATTGAAGGACAGTTCCTTTTTTTTTTTTTTTTTTTTTTTGTGGGAGATTAAGATTGACATTTCTGCTAGAGTGCCATCTCTGTCTGTGTCATCTCTCACTCAGTGGGCCATAGAAAGCCTATTTATTTTTTTGCTTGATTTGGGTTCCAAAATCTACCAGAAAAAATCACAACATCAATCAGTGGGAGAAAAATATTGGCCTCAGGGCTTGTGTGCCACTCCTTACTCCTGTGTGTGCCATCTCTCACTCAGTGGGCCATAGAAAGCCTATTAATTTTTTTGCTTGATTTGGGTTCTAAATTCTACCTGAAAAAATCAATAAATCAATCAGTGGGAGATTAATATTGGCCTTTGGGCTTGTGTGCCAGTCCTAAGCGTGCCATCTCTCTCTCTCTCAGATAGTGGGCCATAGAAAGCCTATTTTTTTATTATTTTATTGGGTTTATAAATTTTCCCTGGAAAAAAAAAAAAAGTGGGAGATTAATATTGGCCTCTGGGCTTGTGTGCCAGTCCTGAGCGTGCCATCTCTCTCACAAATAGTGGGCCATAGAAAGCCTATTTATTTTTTTGGTTGATTTGGGTTCATAATTCTACCTGAAAAAATCAATCAATCAATCAGTGGGAGATTAATATTGGCCTTTGGGCTTGTGTGCCAGTCCTAAGCGTGCCATCTCTCTCTCTCAGATAGTGGGCCATAGAAAGGCTATTTATTATTATTTTTTTTATTGGGTTTATAAATTTTCCCTGGAAAAAAAAAAAATGGGAGATTAATATTGGCCTCTGGGCTTGTGTGCCAGTCCTGAGCGTGCCATCTCTCTCACAAATAGTGGGCCATAGAAAGCCTATTAATTTTTTTGCTTGATTTGGGTTCCAAAATCTACCAAAAAAAATCTCTAAATCAATCAGTGGGAGATTAATATTGGCCTCTGGGCTTGTGTGCCACTCCTGACTCCTGTGTGCGTCATCTGTCACTCAGTGGGCCCTAGAAAGCCTATTTTTTGTTTTATTTGTTTTCTAAATTCTCCCTGAAACAATCATTTTATTTTCTTTGGTTTCTAAATTATTCCTGAAAAAAATCATTTTTTTTGTATTTTTTTTTCTCTCAAGTCTCCCTGAAAAAAAAAAAAAAATCTGTGGGAGATTCATATTGCCCCTTCTGCTTGTGTGCCAGTCTTGACTCCTGGGTGTGCCATCTCTCTCTCTCTCCCCAATTGTGGGCCATAGAAAGCCTATTAATTTTTTTGCTTGATTTGGGTTCCAAAATCTACCAAAAAAAATCACTAAATCAATCAGTGGGAGATTAATATTGGCCTCTGGGCTTGTGTGCCACTCCTGACTCCTGTGTGCGTCATCTGTCACTCAGTGGGCCCTAGAAAGCCTATTTTTTGTTTTATTTGTTTTCTAAATTCTCCCTGAAACAATCATTTTATTTTCTTTGGTTTCTAAATTATTCCTGAAAAAAATCATTTTTTTGTATTTTTTTTTCTCTCAAGTCTCCCTGAAAAAAAAAAATCTGTGGGAGATTCATATTGCCCCTTCTGCTTGTGTGCCAGTCTTGACTCCTGGGTGTGCCATCTCTCTCTCCCCAATTGTGGGCCATAGAAAGCCTATTAATTTTTTTGCTTGATTTGGGTTCCAAAATCTACCAAAAAAAATAACTAAATCAATCAATCGGTGGGAGATTAATATTGGCCTCTGGGCTTGTGTGCCACTCCTGACTCCTGTGTGCGTCCTCTCTCACTCAGTGGACCCTACAAAGCCTTTTTTTTTTTTTTTTTTTCCTAAATTCTCCCTGAAACAATCATTTCATTTTATTTGTTTTATAAATTCTTCTGTAAAAAATAATTTTTTTTTAATTTTTTTTTTTCTGAAGTCTCCCTTTTAAAAAAAACAAACACAAATCAGTGGGAGATAAATATTTACATTTGCGCTTCAGTGACAGTCCTGCGTGTGTGCCATCTCATTTGTTGCCAACAACAACAGAGTGTGTAACATTGTGGCTGATTTTCGTTGTGGTCTCACCCACCTGTAAAGGGGTAGCTAAATCATACTGAAGTTATAGCTCACCGTGTAAGTTGTGTGACAGCAACAAATACCGTTCGTTTGGTAACGTTTTTAAAACAATGAGGAAGTCTGGTGGAAGAGGTCGTGGCCGGGGGCGTTCATTGTCAGCTGGTAATGAGGGTAGTGGTAGTGGTGGAGCATCAGCTGGTCGTGGGAAAAAAAATATTGCACCTAAGTCTGGAGCTGTGGAGCCAGGTTCGTCGTCTGGCTACACAAGGCCTCGAACGCTCCCTTTTCTGGGAGTAGGAAAACCGCTTTTAAAGCCGGAGCAGCAAGAGCAAGTTTTGGCTTATCTTGCTGACTCAGCCTCTAGCTCTTTTGCCTCCTCTCGTGAAACTGGTAAATGTCAAAGCAGCGCGTCGTTAGTGGATGTTCACGGTCAGGGACAAGTCGCTTCCTTGTCCTCTTCAGCAAAAACAACAACAGAGAAGAATGCAGCAGGCGACACAACGGGTTACTCCATGGAGCTCTTTACACATACCGTCCCTGGCTTAGAAAGTGAAGCAGTTAACAGTCCATGCCCATTACAAGTTGAATCTGACATGGAGTGCACTGATGCACAGCCACAGCCAGACTACTATCCTGGTCCTTTGACTCAGACCACAACATTGCCCTCGCAGGGTGCTGATCAAGAATCAGACCCTGATGAGACTATGTTGCCCCATCACGAACGCTATACCACCGACCGACACGGTGACACAGACGAAGTTGCACACGAGCTACAAGAAGAGGTAATAGATGACCCAGTTCTTGACCCCGATTGGCAGCCATTGGGGGAACAGGGTGCAGGCGGCAGCAGTTCTGAAGCGGAGGAGGAGGGGCCGCAGCAGGCATCAACATCGCAACAGGTTCCATCTGCCGGGCCCGTATCTTGCCCAAAACGCGTGGCAAAGCTAAAACCTGTTGGAGGACAGCGTGGCCATCCGGTTAAAGCTCAGTCTGCAATGCCTGAAAAGGTATCCGATGCTAGAAAGAGTGCAGTCTGGCATTTTTTTAAACAACATCCAATTGATCAGCGCAAAGTCATCTGTCAAAAATGTTCAACTACCTTAAGCAGAGGACAGAATCTGAAAAGTCTCAATACAAGTTGCATGCATAGACATTTAACCACCATGCATTTGCAAGCCTGGACTAACTACCAAACGTCCCTTAAGGTTGTAGCACCCTCGGCCAATGAAGCTAGTCAGCAACGCAACATCCCTTCCGGCAGTGTAGGGCCACCATTTTCCGCACCACCTGCAGTATCTGTGCAGGTTTCTTTGCCAGGCCAAAGCCGTCAGGGTCAGGGAATCACCAGTTTCGTAGTAGGAAACACTGCATCTAGGGCACTGGTGGCAACAATACCATCTCCCACCGTCTCTCAGTCTGCCATGTCCACCGGCACCCCCGCTAGTTCCACGATCTCCAGCTCTCCAGTCCAGCTCACCCTACATGAGATTATGGTTAGAAAAAGGAAGTACTTAGCCTCGCATCCGCGTACACAGGGTTTGAATGCACACATAGCTAGACTAATCTCGTTAGAGATGATGCCCTACCGGTTAGTTGAAAGCGAAGCTTTCAAAGCCCTGATGGACTACGCTGTACCACGCTACGAGCTACCCAGTCGACACTTTTTTTCCAGAAAAGCCATCCCAGCCCTCCACCAGCATGTTAAAGAGCGCATTGTCCATGCACTCAGGCAATCTGTGAGCACAAAGGTACACCTGACAACAGATGCATGGACCAGTAGGCATGGCCAGGGACGTTACGTGTCCATCACGGCACACTGGGTAAATGTGGTGGATGCAGGGTCCACAGGGGACAGCAAGTTTGGGACAGTTCTGCCTAGCCCACGGTCTAGGAAACAATTGGCTGTAGCCGTTCGCACCCCCTCCTCCTCCTCTTCGTCCTCCTGCAGAAGCGAGAGCTCGTCCACAGACCGCAGTCGCACAACCACTCCATCCGCAGCTGCCACTGTTACACACCAGGTCTCCCATTATGGGGCAGCTACTGGCAAACGTCAGCAGGCTGTATTGGCTATGAAGTGTTTGGGCGACAACAGACACACCGCGGAAGTTCTGTCCGAGTTCTTGCAGAAAGAAACGCAGTCGTGGCTGGGCACTGTAGATCTTGAGGCAGGCAAGGTAGTGAGTGATAACGGAAGGAATTTCATGGCTGCCATCTCCCTTTCCCAACTGAAACACATTCCTTGCCTGGCTCACACCTTAAACCTGGTGGTGCAGTGCTTCCTGAAAAGTTATCCGGGGTTATCCGACCTGCTCCTCAAAGTGCGTGGACTTTGCTCACATATCCGCCGTTCGCCCGTACACTCCAGCCGTATGCAGACCTATCAGCGTTCTTTGAACCTTCCCCAGCATCGCCTAATCATAGACGTTGCAACAAGGTGGAACTCAACACTGCACATGCTTCAGAGACTGTGCGAACAGAGGCGGGCTGTTATGTTTTTGTGGGAGGATACACATACACGGGCAGGCAGTAGGATGGCAGACATGGAGTTGTCAGGTGTGCAGTGGTCGAAGATTCAAGACATGTGTCAAGTCCTTCAGTGTTTTGAGGAATGCACACGGCTGGTTAGCGCAGACAACGCCATAATAAGCATGAGCATCCCCCTAATGCGTCTGCTGATGCAAAGTTTGACGCACATAAAGGATCAGGCGTCTGCAGCTGAGGAAGAGGAAAGCCTTGATGACAGTCAGCCATTGTCTGGCCAGGGCAGTGTACAGGACGAGGTAGCGGGCGAAGAGGAGGAGGAGGACGAGGAGGATGATGGGGATGATTATATTTTTAATGAGGAAGCTTTTCCGGGGCCACTGGAAATTGGTGGCGCGGCAAGGCCGGGTTCTGGTTTTTTGAGGGACACAAGTGACGTGGATTTGCCTGAAACTGCCCCTCAACCAAGCACAACCGCAGATTTGAGAACTGGAACTTTGGCCCACATGGCGGATTATGCCTTACGTATCCTCAAAAGGGACACACGCATAACTAAAATGATGAATGATGACGATTACTGGTTGGCCTGCCTCCTTGATCCTCGCTATAAAGGCAAATTGCAAAATATAATGCCACATGAGAACTTGGAACTAATATTAGCAACCAAACAATCAACTCTTGTTGACCGTTTGCTTCTGGCATTCCCTGCACACAGCGCCCGTGATCGTTCTCACACGAGCTGCAGGGGCCAGCAGACCAGAGGAGTTAGAGGGGCAGAAATCAGAAGTGGCGTTGGCCAGAGGGGTTTTCTGACCAGGTTGTGGAGTGATTTTGCTATGACCGCAGACAGGACAGGTACTGCAGCATCAATTCAAAGTGACAGGAGACAACATTTGTCCAGTATGGTTACAAACTATTTTTCATCCCTTATCGATGTTCTCCCTCAACCGTCATTCCCATTTGATTACTGGGCATCAAAATTAGACACCTGGCCAGAATTGGCAGAATATGCATTGCAGGAGCTTGCTTGCCCGGCAGCTAGTGTCCTATCAGAAAGAGTATTCAGTGCTGCAGGTTCAATACTAACAGAAAAAAGGACTCGTCTGGCTACCCAAAATGTAGATGATCTAACCTTCATTAAAATGAACCACAACTGGATTTCGAAATCTTTTGCCCCACCTTGCCCGGGTGACACCTAGCTTTCCTATGAAAAGGTCTTGCCTGTGGACTATTCTGAATGCCTTTTCCAATCTCGTAATTTTCAGCACCTGATTGTCCAGCATACGACATGTTTACACCTCACTAAATGGCCAAACTCCCCACATGGGGCCGTGGTATCGACACTTGGCGACAGCACCCGTGAGAGTGCAGTTTGTCTGAAGAGGTGGGTGAGCCCGCTTTTGGTCGACGGCACTGCCACTGGGTCCCTCCTAGTACAATAAAGTGTCTCTGGCGGTGGTGGTGCGCACCCAACGTCAGACACACCGTTGTAATATGAGGGGCCCTGGGCCTGTACCGCCGGCCACAAGACATTTTCCCCCCACCCCAGCTCAAACAGTGCTCTACCACTTGCAAAATTATCTCACAGCTCCACCAATGTTTAGTCTATGCGCTGACATCCTTCAATGCCTGCCACTGACAATACCATTGTATTGACATTTTTGTTATGTTAGGCCTTCGATGCCTGTCTGTGGTCACTCCTTCCACTAGGCCTCCACTGACCACACCACTGCTGCCCGTGTACCCCTGGAACCAATTTAAAATTGCCTACAGCCATGTGTTATTATTTTAGGCCTTCGATGCCTGTCTGCGGTCACTCCTTCCACTAGGCCTCTACTGACCACACCACTGCTGCCAGTGTACCCCTGGAACCAATTTAAAATTGCCTACAGCCAGCCCAATTTTTTTATTTTAGGCCTTCGATGCCTGTCTGCGGTCCATTCTTTCAACTACTACTACACTGACCAGGGCACTGCTGCCCGTGTACCCCTGGAACCAACATCAGAAAATATAAAAATAAGTATTTTGCTTATAAAATAGAAAATACTGGAGAGATATCAAATGCAGACATTTTAACATTAAAAACAAACACACAACTAAAATCTGGTACTGTACTAAAAATGGCCACCAGCTACAATTACTTTCTCCTGCAAGTAGTTAACTGAAAGGTTTTTTAAATTGAAAACACAGATATGGCATCCACCGAGTGTTGTCCTGTCGCGTCTTCTTTATATTATTGCCGAGAAGATGCAAAACAATGAAAATAATAAAATCATTAATTACCAAAATAATAGAGAAAGTCAACACCACATTGCAAATAAACATTCATTCCAAATAAAGAAGCAGGGCGCGTCCGAGGGTGAGTATATACCTAATAAGAATATAATCACCCTCGGACGCGCAATGCTTATTTCCAACAGCCTTCCTTCCTAAGAATCAGCCCTTCCGTGGTGTAGAGAGACGTTGTGTTACACTCCAAGGTGTTCCCCAGGTTGCCTTTCCTGAGCTTCGATCTTCCGGCTCTCGTTTAGTAGTTGTTGGAAACTACACTGCATTAGGCCTTCAAATTGGGTATGGGGTGTAGAGAGAGGGTGTGTTACACTCCAAGGTGTTCCCCAGGTTGCCTTTCCTGAGCTTCGATCTTCCGGCTCTCGTTTAGTAGTTCTTGGAAACTACACTGCATTAGGCCTTCAAATTGGGTATGGGGTGTAGAGAGAGGGTGTGTTACACTCCAAGGTGTTGCCCAGGTTGCCTTTCCTGAGCTTCGATCTTCCGGCTCTCGTTTAGTAGTTCTTGGAAACTACACTGCATTAGGCCTACAAATTGGGTATGGGGTGGAGAGAGATGGTGTGTTCCACTCCAAGGTGTTCCCCAGGTTGCCTTTCCTGAGCTTCGATCTTCCGGCTCTCGTTTAGTAGTTCTTGGAAACTACACTGCATTAGGCCTTCAAATTGGGTATGGGGTGTAGAGAGAGGGTGTGTTACACTCCAAGGTGTTCCCCAGGTTGCCTTTCCTGAGCTTCGATCTTCCGGCTCTCGTTTAGTAGTTCTTGGAAACTACACTGCATTAGGCCTACAAATTGGGTATGGGGTGGAGAGAGATGGTGTGTTCCACTCCAAGGTGTTCCCCAGGTTTCCTTGCCATTGCTTCGGTCTTCCGACTCTCGTTTAGTAGTTGTAGAAAAGTACACTGCATTAGGCCTACAAAATGGGTATGGGGTGGAGAGAGATGGTGTGTTACACTCCAAGGTGTTCCCCAGGTTGCCTTTCCTGAGCTTCTATCTTCAGGCTCTCATTAAATTGTGGTTAAATGGAACAACTGCATTTGGCGTACTAGTTGGTTTGGGGCCTACTATCGGTGTCTGCCACTCCTTGCTGTTCTCCTGGTTTCCTGTCCTGAAATTCAATTTTCAGGCTCTCGTTAAGTAGTTGTTAATGTTAGACTGCATTTGGCCTACTAGTTGGGTTGGGGCCTACTATCGGTGTCTGCCACTCCTTGCTGTTCTCCTCCACTGAACAAAGCTGTGCCGCCTGTTTACTACGGTTGCCAATTTTGAACTGCATTTCGACTACTTACTGATTTGGCCCTACTCTCTGTGTCAGCCTCTCATTCCAGTTGTCCTCCACTGCAATGCCCCCTGGTTATTCCTGTGTTACCAATTTTGAACTGCATTTAGCCCACTTTATTCTTTGGGCCTATATCTGTGTTTCCACTTCATCGTGCCCATTGCCCAGCCAGTGATAGATGAGTCTGCTGGTACATTGACCCATAACGCAACATTCCCCGTGCATGCTACACAACAACATTGTGACCCTGCTGAAAGTCAGGTTGCTCTTCCCGCATACCATACCACCTTACACGGGGACAAAGAGGAAGGTGCAGATGAAAGTGCAGGTTCCTTCATCAGGTGGGGGGAGGAATACTAGTTGGCGACGTCACTGGCACAGGGCCTCTCATAGTACGCAAAAGTGTTGCTGCCGGTGGGAGGCGCCCCCGCCGTGCAAACACACCGCTGTACTTTGAGGGGCCCTGTGCCAGTGCCAATGCCAACAAGTGGGCCCCCCCTGCTTGCTCAGGATCACAGCACTTGCAAAGTTGAAATACTTACCTCTCCCTGCTCCACTGCCGTGACGTGGTCCAGATTTCCTGGGCCCACTAATTACTTGAACCAGCCCTACCCCACACAACTTTAGCCAAATGACCCCCAATTTCAAATGCCTTCCAATTATTATAAGGTAAATTACGCTTGACAAGCTTCATTAAGAAGAATGGATGGTTTTGACATTAAATGGGCACTCTAGGTGTTTTCCTGGCCCCCACTCACTGCCGACTATGCTGCCCCATTGACTTGCATTGGGTTTCGTGTTTCGGTCGATCCCGACTTTACGTCATAATCGGCCGATTTCACTCGACCCGACTTTTGAGATAGTCGGGTTTCGCGAAACCCGGCTCGACTCTAAAAAGGTCAAGGTCGCTCAACTCTAGTCTCATATAGTAAATGATGAATGCTTACTTGTCTGCGAGTTCCCTGAATATCAACCGTGGGAAGCTGTCCAGATCCAATTAATAAACCATAGGTGCTGCGGTGCAGGATATTTCGGTGTCTAGGTGGCAGGAGTAGACAGAATCGCACAGAGCCAGGAGCGACCCAGCCGGTGGCATCCCTGGGTGTGCGCCTGAAAAAAATGGCCGACGGAGCTCGGCAGCGTGTGATGTCATGAGGGTATGGAGCCTTGCTGGTGCAAAATACAACCGTGTCCCTCGAAACGCAGGCGCTCCTGGCTCTGCGCGATTCTGTCTGCTCCCGCTCAGAGCCTGGAGCGCCCTCAGCCGGTGGTGTCCCTGGGTGCGCGCCTGAAAAAAATGGCCGACAGAGCTCGGCAGTGTGTGACTTCACGAGCCTACGGAGCCTTGCTGGGGCAAAATACAACCGTGTCCCTCGAAACATGGGCGCTCCTGGCTCTGCGCGATTCTGTCTGCTCCCGCCGCCTAGACACCAAAATATCCTGCACCGCAGCACCTACGGTTTACCAATTGGATCTGGACAGCTTCCCACGGTTGATATTCAGGGAACTCACAGACAAGTAAGCATTCATCATTTACTATATGAGACTGCTACTGACAGCATCACATATTAGCACTATCATTGGTCTATCAGTGCACCAGTCTCTCTGTGTCTTAAAACTTATGGGTGATATCCAGCACGGCACAAACTATTGCTCCTAGCGCGATACCTTTTAATTTATTTTTATATTCTTTATTGGTGACAGAGGTGGCACAACATCTGTTTGGTATCAGCAGCTTCAGTGCCACTTTTCTTAGCGTCAGTGTGATATTATCATTAAAAGTAAATGTTTATTTTTTCCTTCCACATTGCAAAAATTCCTGTGAAGCACCTGAAGGGTTAATAAACTTATTGAATGTGGTTTTGAGCACCTTGATGGATGCAGTTTTTAGAATGGTGTCATTTTTGGCTATTTTCTGTTATATAGGCCACTCAAAGACATTTCAAGTGTGAGGTGGTCCCTAAAAAAATGGTTTTGCAAATTTTGTTGTAAAAATGAGAAATCGCTGGTCAACTTTAAACCCTAACCCCTTCAAGTCGCGGCCCTTTTTCATTTTTGCGTTTTCGTTTTTCGCTCCCCTCCTTCCCTGAGCCATAACTTTTTTATTTTTCCGTCAATATGGTCATGTGAGGGCTTATTTTTTGCAGGACAAGTTGTACTTTTGAAAGACACCATTGGTTTTACCATGTCTTTTACTAGAAAACGGGAAAAAATTCCAAGTGCGGTGAAATTGCAAAAAAAGTGCAATCCCACACTTGTTTTTTGTTTGGCTTTTTTGCTAGGTTCACTAAATGCTAAAACTAACATGCAATTATGATTATCTAGGTCATTACGAGTTCATAGACACCTAACATGACTAGGTTATTTTTTATCTAAGTGGTGAAAAAAAATTCCAAACTTTGCTAAAAAAAAAAAAAAAAAAGTGCCATTTTCCGATACCCGTAGCGTCTCCATTTTTCGTGATCTAGGGTCGGGTGAGGGCTTATTTTTTGCGTGCCGAGCTGATGTTTTTAATGATACCATTTTTGCGCAGATACGTTCTTTTGCTCGCCCGTTATTGCATTTTAATGCAATGTCGCGGCGACCAAAAAACGTAATTCTGGCGTTTCGGATTTTTTTCTCGCTACGCCGTTTAGCGATCAGGTTAATGCTTTTTTTTAATTGATAGATCGGGCGATTCTGAACACGGCGATACCAAATACGTGTAGGTTTGGTTTTTTTTTAATTGTTTTATTTAGGATGGGGCGAAAGGGGGGTGATTTAAACTTTTATATTTTTTATATTTTTTTCATATTTTTAAAAACATTTTTTTTTTACTTGTGCCATGCTTCAATAGCCTCCATGGGAGGCTAGAAGCTGGCATAGCCTGATCGGCTCTGCTACATAGCAGCGATCATCAGATCGCTGCTATGTAGCAGAAATGCAGGTGTGCTGTGAGCGCCGACCACAGGGGGGCGCTCACAGCAGACCTGCATCAGTAACCATAGAGGTCTCAAGGACCTCTATGGTTACCTTCCTGATGCATCGCCGACCCCCGATCATGTGACGGGGGTCGGCGATGACGTCATATCCGGCCGCCCGGCCGGATGCGGTAGTTAAATGCCGCTGTCTGTGTTTGACAGCGGCATTTAACAGGTTAATAGCGGCGGGTGAATAGCGATTTCACCCGCCGCTATTGCGCGCACATGTCAGCTGTACAAAACAGCTGACATGTCGCGACTTTGATGTGGGCTCACCGCCAGAGCCCACATCAAAGGGGGAGACACGATATGAGCAGTACATGTACTGCTCATGTCATGAAGGGGTTTTAATAACTTCCTAACAAAAAAAATGTATGTTTCCAAAATTGTGCTGATGTAAAGTAGACATGTGGGAAATGTTATTTATCAACTATTTTCTGTGACACGACTCTCTGATTTTAGGGCTTAAAAGTTTGATAATTGCGAAATTTTAAAATTTTTCGCCAAATTTCTGTTTTTTTCACAAATAAATGCAAGTTATACGGAAGATATATATTTTATCACTATCATGAAGTACAATATGTCATGAGAAAACAGTCTCAGAATCACCGGGATCCATTGAAGCGTTCCAGAGTTATGACCTCATAAAGTGACAGTGGTCAGAATTGTAAAAATTGGCTCGGTCATTAAGGTTTAAACAGGCTTCATCTCAAAGGAGTTAATCTGTATGAACTCTGCAGACAGCTTAATTCCACTGCTATAAAATTACTATGTAGTAGATGGCAGGCTGTACCATGTTTATCAACATAACAATTGTTTGTTTATTACTCTGCATGAGCTATACAGACAATCAATTTCACCACCACTGAATGACAAGGTGATATAGGGTGTGCTGAATCATGTTAGCAACTGCCCCCCCCAATTTTTTTTACTGTACAGCAGCGCTACACACAAAACAATTTCACTGGCACAAAATTACAATGTTGGTTATGGCGGGCTGTATCTCGTTTAGCAATAATTTTTTTTAATGTGCAGTAGCTCTGCAGACAGCTTAATTTCACCAACACAAAATTACTACATGGGATATGGCGAACTGTATCACGTTTAGCAACAGATTTTTTTTTTAAATCTGCAGGAGCTATGCAGACAGTTGAATTTCACTGCCACTAAATATCAAGGTGAGATATGGCATGATGAATCATGGTAGCAACTGCCGCACCCCCATTTTTTTCTTTGCCAACAGCTCAAATCACAGAACAATGTCACCACACCACTAAATGACAAGGTGGGGTATGCCTTGCTGTATCACATTTAGCAAGTGAAAAAAAAAAAGATTTAGAAAGGTCTACTCATGCATGGAACACAATAGAAGCAGGGCACAACACACTTGTATGAAATGTGCCCTGCGTTCTTTGTCAGTGGATTTCACAAATAGCACAAAAACTGCTGTAAGGTCAATTTCACAGCCACACAGGACACTGGCTAGCTAAACTATCTGACTAGGAAACAACCGCCTAACTAGTTAAAATATAGCAGCAAACAGTCCCAGCATCAGGAGCAGCCTCACTGTGTTGTTACAGCATCAAAATGGTGCTAAAACAAGATGTCCACTATTTAAATGGAGAGGGGCATGTGACTTCAGCAGCCAATGACACAAGCCAGTGTGTAAGGACATTGTGGATGTTTCATACACCCTGATTGGCTGGCCGCAATATGCACAAATAAAGAAAAAAGCAAGTTTACAAGCACACCGCTCCTCTGAGCATTGAAAATCCCATATCCTCTTCCAATACGTGCCCCACGCTTATACCTCACCAATATCCTAGTCAAAGTGCTCAAAATGCTTTAGTGGCAACGCAAATATTTTCCCGCACTTTTACCAAATGTTTCCAATTTTATAAAATTTTGCTTGTGTTTCCGATCACTAGTCCGAATGTGGCATATTTGTGCCGAATTTATGTTTGGCGATTGTTTTTCGAACAGATTCGCTCATCACTATACATGAGGAATAACACTATCTATAGCCATTATTTAGCTTGTATTCTGCATTTTCACCACTTCTCCCCTCTGCAAAATCTCTGTAAATTTTCAATTGAGTCTGAGCTGGAGGGGGGTAACGAGCTGCTATGAGCGCTCCCATACACAGCACACAGAGAAGGTTTCCTACACACTTTAGTTAGGACACAGACAGAAGCAGCAGAGGTGTGGAGTAATGTAAAGAGCCATAAATCAGTGTATATGTGAATCCAGCTCTGGGGTCAACCCAATCATTCACTAACTTTAGCACAATCTGCATGCCTTGTCTGCCTTTGCCTGATTTCTGACTCTGCAGAATGGAGACAGTGATTAGAGCACTATGTCCTCAACTCATCGCCCATAAAGTGGCGCAAAAGCTTTTCAAAGTCATAAAATACTGACACAACTTGGAGTCGCACCAAAATTTTGTGACCTTTGGCATTTTAACACCAGTTTCTTCCAGCTCCACCAACATGGGTGAAGCTGTGTTGAGACATGGAGTGCAGAGGAGGCATGGCACCACAAATTGTCTAATTGATCACGAGCTGTGGCGTTCCCTACACCAGAAATCTCACTCCAGTTCATTCACTTGTCTTGTCTTCACCTCATCAGGACCGTCAGGAAAATTGGGTGTGGGGGCTTCATGGCTTCAGGCGATATAGGGAACATTGTCGCCTGATGGACCCCTCTTTTACGTTCCAGGAGAGGTGGTAACATCACGAGTGGGGTCATGGTTGTCAGTCACCTTATAAAATCTACGCCCAAGTACAAGGATGGTCCATGCCCAGGGTGTAGTTCCCTCACATATGATTCTATGGCACGTGCTGACTATACAGGCTGATGATATTATCTCCAAGGTTGTCAGGGACATTCTTTTATTCATACTGGAAGCATCATATGGTGCTAGAAATACTATTATAAACCACTGGTATCCAATTCAGAAGCGTTTGGATCTGATTTGTATAACCGCCTCCCCTGATCTGGCTTGGTGGAAGGGGTATGAGCCATCTAAGTGTGACAATTAATTTTAATGTATACTATTTCTCCCAAAATGTTTGTGATGTATTTTTTTTCGCCTTTGCCCCTCCATTATCATCCTGAAAGAAATTCTGTAAATGTGCCTGATGATTGTACCGTTGTGACCAACAAGATGCAGGAAACCTTAATTCCCACTATTTCCTTGTTCTGGTATCAGAGTACTGGTCATTGTACCAGGAGCAATTGTGCCAGTAGGTTTACACTGGGTTATAGGTTATGCTGAATATGCTGTCATTTTCTATGTGACCACTAGAGGGTAGTATTTAACCACTGTTAAGTTTAC